>NC_054488.1:55268462-55280962 GCF_017639515.1 Carcharodon carcharias
ACACGTGTGTGTGTGTGTGTACACACGTACACACGTGTGTGTGTGTGTACACACGTACACACGTGTGTGTGTGTGTGTGTGTACACACGTGTGTGTGTGTGTGTGTGTACACACGTGTGTGTGTGTGTGTACACGTGTGTGTGTGTGTGTACACGTGTGTGTGTGTGTGTACACACGTGTGTGTGTGTGTGTACACACGTGTGTGTGTGTGTGTGTGTACACACGTGTGTGTGTGTGTGTGTACACACGTGTGTGTGTGTGTGTGTGTGTGTACACACGTGTGTGTGTGTGTGTACACACGTGTGTGTGTGTGTGTACACACGTGTGTGTGTGTGTGTACACACGTGTGTGTGTGTGTACACACGTGTGTGTGTGTGTGTGTACACACGTGTGTGTGTGTGTGTGTACACACGTGTGTGTGTGTGTGTGTACACACGTGTGTGTGTGTGTGTGTACACACGTGTGTGTGTGTGTGTGTACACACGTGTGTGTGTGTGTGTGTGTACACACGTGTGTGTGTGTGTGTGTGTACACACGTGTGTGTGTGTGTGTGTGTACACACGTGTGTGTGTGTGTGTGTACACACGTGTGTGTGTGTGTGTGTACACACGTGTGTGTGTGTGTGTGTACACACGTGTGTGTGTGTGTGTGTACACACGTGTGTGTGTGTGTGTGTACACACGTGTGTGTGTGTGTGTGTACACACGTGTGTGTGTGTGTGTGTGTGTACACACGTGTGTGTGTGTGTGTGTGTGTACACACGTGTGTGTGTGTGTGTGTGTGTACACACGTGTGTGTGTGTGTGTGTACACACGTGTGTGTGTGTGTGTGTGTGTACACACGTGTGTGTGTGTGTGTGTACACACGTGTGTGTGTGTGTGTGTGTACACACGTGTGTGTGTGTGTGTGTGTACACACGTGTGTGTGTGTGTGTGTGTACACACGTGTGTGTGTGTGTGTGTGTACACACGTGTGTGTGTGTGTGTGTGTGTACACACGTGTGTGTGTGTGTGTACACACGTGTGTGTGTGTGTGTGTGTACACACGTGTGTGTGTGTGTGTGTGTGTGTACACACGTGTGTGTGTGTGTGTGTGTGTGTACACACGTGTGTGTGTGTGTGTGTGTGTGTGTGTACACACGTGTGTGTGTGTGTGTGTACACACGTGTGTGTGTGTGTGTGTGTGTGTGTGTACACACGTGTGTGTGTGTGTGTGTACACACGTGTGTGTGTGTGTGTGTGTGTGTGTACACACGTGTGTGTGTGTGTGTGTGTGTACACACGTGTGTGTGTGTGTGTGTGTGTGTGTGTGTGTGTGTGTGTGTGTACACACGTGTGTGTGTGTGTGTGTGTGTGTGTGTGTGTGTGTGTGTGTGTACACGTGTGTGTGTGTGTGTGTGTGTGTACACGTGTGTGTGTGTGTGTGTGTGTACACGTGTGTGTGTGTGTGTGTGTGTGTGTGTGTACACGTGTGTGTGTGTGTGTGTGTGTACACGTGTGTGTGTGTGTACACGTGTGTGTGTGTGTGTACACGTGTGTGTGTGTGTACACGTGTGTGTGTGTACACGTGTGTGTGTGTACACGTGTGTGTGTACACGTGTGTGTGTGTGTGTGTGTGTGTGTGTGTGTGTGTGTACACGTGTGTGTGTACACGTGTGTGTGTGTGTGTGTGTGTGTGTGTACACGTGTGTGTGTGTGTGTGTGTGTGTACACGTGTGTGTGTGTGTGTACACGTGTGTGTGTGTGTGTGTGTGTACACGTGTGTGTGTGTGTGTGTGTGTACACGTGTGTGTGTGTGTGTGTACACGTGTGTGTGTGTGTGTGTACACGTGTGTGTGTGTGTGTGTACACGTGTGTGTGTGTGTGTACACGTGTGTGTGTGTGTGTACACGTGTGTGTGTGTGTGTGTGTGTGTGTGTGTGTGTACACGTGTGTGTGTGTGTACACGTGTGTGTGTGTGTGTGTGTACACGTGTGTGTACGTGTGTGTGTACACGTGTGTGTACACGTGTGTGTGTGTGTGTGTGTGTACACGTGTGTGTGTGTGTGTGTGTGTGTACACGTGTGTGTGTGTGTGTGTGTGTGTGTGTACACGTGTGTGTGTGTGTGTGTGTGTGTGTACACGTGTGTGTGTGTGTGTGTGTGTACGTGTGTGTGTGTGTGTACGTGTGTGTGTGTGTGTGTACACGTGTGTGTGTGTGTGTGTGTACACGTGTGTGTGTGTGTGTGTGTACACGTGTGTGTACGTGTGTGTGTACACGTGTGTGTACACGTGTGTGTGTGTGTGTGTGTGTACACGTGTGTGTGTGTGTGTGTGTGTGTCCTCGTGTGTGTGTGTGTGTGTGTGTGTGTGTACACGTGTGTGTGTGTGTGTGTGTGTGTGTACACGTGTGTGTGTGTGTGTGTGTGTACGTGTGTGTGTGTGTGTACGTGTGTGTGTGTGTGTGTACACGTGTGTGTGTGTGTGTGTGTGTGTGTACACGTGTGTGTGTGTGTGTGTGTGTGTGTGTGTACACGTGTGTGTGTGTGTGTGTGTGTGTGTACACGTGTGTGTGTGTGTGTGTGTGTGTGTACACGTGTGTGTGTGTGTGTGTGTGTGTACACGTGTGTGTGTGTGTGTGTGTGTGTGTACACGTGTGTGTGTGTGTGTGTGTGTGTGTACACGTGTGTGTACACGTGTGTGTGTGTACACGTGTGTGTGTGTACACGTGTGTGTGTGTGTACACGTGTGTGTGTGTACACGTGTGTGTGTACACGTGTGTGTGTGTACACGTGTGTGTGTGTGTGTGTACACGTGTGTGTGTGTGTGTGTACACGTGTGTGTGTGTGTGTACACGTGTGTGTGTGTGTGTGTACACGTGTGTGTGTGTGTGTACACGTGTGTGTGTGTGTGTGTGTGTGTACACGTGTGTGTGTGTGTGTGTGTACACGTGTGTGTGTGTACACGTGTGTGTGTGTGTGTGTGTACACGTGTGTGTGTGTGTGTGTGTACACGTGTGTGTGTGTACACGTGTGTGTACACGTGTGTGTGTGTGTGTGTGTACACGTGTGTGTGTGTACACGTGTGTGTGTGTACACGTGTGTGTGTGTGTGTGTGTACACGTGTGTGTGTGTGTGTCTGTGTGTACACGTGTGTGTGTGTGTGTGTGTGTGTGTGTACACGTGTGTGTGTGTGTGTGTGTGTACACGTGTGTGTGTGTGTGTGTGTGTACACGTGTGTGTGTGTGTGTGTGTGTACACGTGTGTGTGTGTGTGTGTGTGTACACGTGTGTGTGTGTGTGTGTGTGTACACGTGTGTGTGTGTGTGTGTGTACACGTGTGTGTGTGTGTGTGTGTGTGTACACGTGTGTGTGTGTGTGTACACGTGTGTGTGTGTGTGTGTGTGTGTGTGTGTGTACACGTGTGTGTGTACACGTGTGTGTGTGTGTGTACACGTGTGTGTGTGTGTGTGTGTACACGTGTGTGTGTGTACACGTGTGTGTGTGTACACGTGTGTGTGTGTGTGTGTACACGTGTGTGTGTGTACACGTGTGTGTGTGTACACGTGTGTGTGTGTACACGTGTGTGTACACGTGTGTGTGTGTGTGTGTGTGTGTACACGTGTGTGTGTGTGTGTGTGTACACGTGTGTGTGTGTGTGTGTGTGTGTGTACACGTGTGTGTGTGTGTACACGTGTGTGTACACGTGTGTGTGTGTGTGTGTGTGTGTACACGTGTGTGTGTGTGTGTGTGTACACGTGTGTGTGTGTGTGTGTGTGTGTGTACACGTGTGTGTGTGTGTGTACACGTGTGTGTGTGTGTGTGTACACGTGTGTGTGTGTGTGTGTGTACACGTGTGTGTGTGTGTGTGTGTGTACACGTGTGTGTGTGTGTGTGTGTGTACACGTGTGTGTGTGTGTGTGTACACGTGTGTGTGTGTGTGTGTACACGTGTGTGTGTGTGTGTGTGTGTGTACACGTGTGTGTGTGTGTGTGTGTGTGTACACGTGTGTGTGTGTGTGTGTGTGTACACGTGTGTGTGTGTGTGTGTGTGTGTACACGTGTGTGTGTGTGTGTGTGTGTACACGTGTGTGTGTGTGTGTGTGTGTGTACACGTGTGTGTGTGTGTGTGTGTGTGTACACATGTGTGTGTGTGTGTGTGTGTGTGTACACATGTGTGTGTGTGTGTGTGTACGTGTGTGTGTGTGTGTACACGTGTGTGTGTGTGTGTGTACACGTGTGTGTGTGTGTGTACACGTGTGTGTGTGTGTGTGTACACGTGTGTGTGTGTGTGTGTACACGTGTGTGTGTGTGTGTGTACACGTGTGTGTGTGTGTGTGTACACGTGTGTGTGTGTGTGTACACGTGTGTGTGTGTGTGTACACGTGTGTGTGTGTGTGTACACGTGTGTGTGTGTGTGTACACGTGTGTGTGTGTGTACACGTGTGTGTGTGTGTGTACACGTGTGTGTGTGTGTGTGTGTACACGTGTGTGTGTGTGTGTGTGTACACGTGTGTGTGTGTGTGTGTGTACACGTGTGTGTGTGTGTGTGTACACGTGTGTGTGTGTGTACACGTGTGTGTGTGTGTGTGTGTGTACACGTGTGTGTGTGTGTGTGTGTACACGTGTGTGTGTGTGTGTGTGTACACGTGTGTGTGTGTGTGTGTGTACACGTGTGTGTGTGTGTGTACACGTGTGTGTGTGTGTGTACACGTGTGTGTACACGTGTGTGTGTGTACACGTGTGTGTGTGTGTACACGTGTGTGTGTGTGTGTGTACACGTGTGTGTGTGTGTGTGTACACGTGTGTGTGTGTGTGTGTGTACACGTGTGTGTGTGTGTGTGTGTGTACACGTGTGTGTGTGTGTGTGTGTACACGTGTGTGTGTGTGTGTGTGTGTACACGTGTGTGTGTGTGTGTACACGTGTGTGTGTGTGTGTGTACACGTGTGTGTGTGTGTGTGTGTACACGTGTGTGTGTGTGTACACGTGTGTGTGTCTGTGTGTGTACACGTGTGTGTGTGTGTGTACACGTGTGTGTGTGTGTGTGTACACGTGTGTGTGTGTGTGTGTACACGTGTGTGTGTGTGTGTGTACACGTGTGTGTGTGTGTGTACACGTGTGTGTACACGTGTGTGTGTGTACACGTGTGTGTACACGTGTGTGTGTGTGTGTGTACACGTGTGTGTGTGTGTGTGTACACGTGTGTGTGTGTGTACACGTGTGTGTGTGTGTGTGTACACGTGTGTGTGTGTGTGTGTACACGTGTGTGTGTGTGTGTGTGTGTGTACACGTGTGTGTGTGTGTGTGTGTGTACACGTGTGTGTGTGTGTGTGTGTGTACACGTGTGTGTGTGTGTGTGTACACGTGTGTGTGTGTGTGTGTGTGTGTGTACACGTGTGTGTGTGTGTGTGTGTGTGTGTGTGTACACGTGTGTGTGTGTGTGTGTACACGTGTGTGTGTGTGTACACGTGTGTGTGTGTGTGTGTGTACACGTGTGTGTGTGTGTGTGTGTGTACACGTGTGTGTGTGTGTGTGTACACGTGTGTGTGTGTTTGTACACGTGTGTGTGTGTGTACACGTGTGTGTGTGTGTGTACACGTGTGTGTGTGTGTACACGTGTGTGTGTGTGTACACGTGTGTGTGTGTGTACACGTGTGTGTGTGTGTGTGTGTACACGTGTGTGTGTGTGTGTGTGTACACGTGTGTGTGTGTGTGTGTGTACACGTGTGTGTGTACACGTGTGTGTGTGTGTGTGTGTACACGTGTGTGTGTGTGTGTGTGTACACGTGTGTGTGTGTGTACACGTGTGTGTGTGTGTGTACACGTGTGTGTGTGTGTACACGTGTGTGTGTGTGTGTGTACACGTGTGTGTGTGTGTGTGTACACGTGTGTGTGTGTGTGTGTGTGTACACGTGTGTGTGTGTGTACACGTGTGTGTGTGTGTGTACACGTGTGTGTGTGTGTACACGTGTGTGTGTGTGTGTGTACACGTGTGTGTGTGTGTGTGTACACGTGTGTGTGTGTGTGTGTGTGTACACGTGTGTGTGTGTGTGTACACGTGTGTGTGTGTGTGTGTACACGTGTGTGTGTGTGTGTACACGTGTGTGTGTGTGTGTACACGTGTGTGTGTGTGTGTGTACACGTGTGTGTGTGTGTGTGTGTACACGTGTGTGTGTGTGTGTGTGTGTGTACACGTGTGTGTGTGTGTGTGTGTACACGTGTGTGTGTGTGTGTGTGTGTACACGTGTGTGTGTGTGTGTGTGTGTGTACACGTGTGTGTGTGTGTGTGTACACGTGTGTGTGTGTGTGTGTACACGTGTGTGTGTGTGTGTGTGTGTACACGTGTGTGTGTGTGTGTACACGTGTGTGTGTGTGTGTACACGTGTGTGTGTGTGTGTGTACACGTGTGTGTGTGTGTGTGTACACGTGTGTGTGTGTGTGTGTGTACACGTGTGTGTGTGTACACGTGTGTGTGTGTGTGTGTGTGTACACGTGTGTGTGTACACGTGTGTGTGTACACGTGTGTGTGTACACGTGTGTGTGTACACGTGTGTGTGTGTACACGTGTGTGTGTGTACACGTGTGTGTGTGTACACGTGTGTGTACACGTGTGTGTGTGTGTACACGTGTGTGTGTGTGTGTGTGTACACGTGTGTGTGTGTGTGTGTGTGTACACGTGTGTGTGTGTGTGTGTGTACACGTGTGTGTGTGTGTGTGTGTGTGTACACGTGTGTGTGTGTGTGTGTGTGTGTACACGTGTGTGTGTGTGTGTGTGTGTGTGTGTACACGTGTGTGTGTGTGTGTGTGTGTGTGTGTACACGTGTGTGTGTGTGTGTGTGTGTACACGTGTGTGTGTGTGTGTGTGTGTGCACGTGTGTGTGTGTGTGTGTACACGTGTGTGTGTGTGTGTGTGTACACGTGTGTGTGTGTGTGTGTGTACACGTGTGTGTGTGTGTGTGTGTGTACACGTGTGTGTGTGTGTGTGTGTGTGTACACGTGTGTGTGTGTGTGTGTGTGTGTGTACACGTGTGTGTGTGTGTGTGTGTGTACACGTGTGTGTGTGTGTGTACACGTGTGTGTGTGTGTGTGTGTGTGTGTGTGTACACGTGTGTGTGTGTGTGTGTGTGTGTGTACGTGTGTGTGTGTGTGTGTGTACATGTGTGTGTGTGTGTGTACATGTGTGTGTGTGTGTGTACATGTGTGTGTGTGTGTGTGTGTACACGTGTGTGTGTGTGTGTGTGTACACGTGTGTGTGTGTGTACACGTGTGTGTGTGTACACGTGTGTGTGTGTGTGTGTGTGTACACGTGTGTGTGTGTGTGTGTGTGTGTGTGTACACGTGTGTGTGTGTGTGTGTGTGTACACGTGTGTGTGTGTGTGTACACGTGTGTGTGTGTGTGTGTGTGTACACGTGTGTGTGTGTGTGTACACGTGTGTGTGTGTGTGTGTGTACACGTGTGTGTGTGTGTGTGTGTACACGTGTGTGTGTGTGTGTGTGTGTACACGTGTGTGTGTGTGTGTGTGTGTGTGTACACGTGTGTGTGTGTGTGTGTGTGTGTACACGTGTGTGTGTGTGTGTACACGTGTGTGTGTGTGTGTGTGTACACGTGTGTGTGTGTGTGTGTACACGTGTGTGTGTGTGTGTGTGTACACGTGTGTGTGTGTGTGTGTACACGTGTGTGTGTGTGTGTGTACACGTGTGTGTGTGTGTGTGTACACGTGTGTGTGTGTGTGTGTGTGTGTACACGTGTGTGTGTGTGTGTGTGTGTGTGTACACGTGTGTGTGTGTGTACATGTGTGTGTGTGTGTGTGTACACGTGTGTGTGTGTGTACACGTGTGTGTGTGTGTGTGTGTGTACACGTGTGTGTGTGTGTGTGTGTGTGTGTGTACACGTGTGTGTGTGTGTGTGTGTACACGTGTGTGTGTGTGTGTGTGTGTGTACACGTGTGTGTGTGTGTGTGTGTGTGTACACGTGTGTGTGTGTGTGTGTGTGTACACGTGTGTGTGTGTGTGTACACGTGTGTGTGTGTGTGTACACGTGTGTGTGTGTGTGTACATGTGTGTGTGTGTGTGTACACGTGTGTGTGTGTGTGTGTACACGTGTGTGTGTGTGTGTGTACACGTGTGTGTGTGTGTGTGTGTGTACACGTGTGTGTGTGTGTGTGTGTGTGTGTGTACACGTGTGTGTGTGTGTGTGTGTGTGTACACGTGTGTGTGTGTGTGTGTACACGTGTGTGTGTGTGTGTACACGTGTGTGTGTGTGTGTGTACACGTGTGTGTGTGTGTGTGTACACGTGTGTGTGTGTGTGTGTGTGTACACGTGTGTGTGTGTGTGTGTGTACACGTGTGTGTGTGTGTGTGTGTGTGTACACGTGTGTGTGTGTGTACACGTGTGTGTGTGTGTGTGTGTACACGTGTGTGTGTGTGTGTGTACACGTGTGTGTGTGTGTGTGTACACGTGTGTGTGTGTGTGTGTGTGTACACGTGTGTGTGTGTGTGTGTGTACACGTGTGTGTGTGTGTGTGTACACGTGTGTGTGTGTGTGTGTGTACACGTGTGTGTGTGTGTGTGTGTACACGTGTGTGTGTGTGTGTACACGTGTGTGTGTGTGTGTGTACACGTGTGTGTGTGTGTGTGTACACGTGTGTGTGTGTGTGTGTGTACACGTGTGTGTGTGTGTGTGTACACGTGTGTGTGTGTGTGTACACGTGTGTGTGTGTGTGTGTGTACACGTGTGTGTGTGTGTGTGTACACGTGTGTGTGTGTGTGTGTACACGTGTGTGTGTGTGTGTGTACACGTGTGTGTGTGTGTGTGTGTGTGTGTGTGTGTGTGTTCACGTGTGTGTGTGTGTGTGTGTGTGTACACGTGTGTGTGTGTGTGTGTGTGTGTGTGTGTACACGTGTGTGTGTGTGTGTGTGTGTGTACACGTGTGTGTGTGTGTGTGTGTACACGTGTGTGTGTGTGTGTGTACACGTGTGTGTGTGTGTGTACACGTGTGTGTGTGTACACGTGTGTGTGTGTACACGTGTGTGTGTGTGTGTGTGTGTGTGTACACGTGTGTGTGTGTGTGTACACGTGTGTGTGTGTGTGTGTGTACACGTGTGTGTGTGTGTGTGTGTGTGTGTGTGTGTACACGTGTGTGTGTGTGTGTGTACACGTGTGTGTGTGTGTGTGTACACGTGTGTGTGTGTGTGTGTACACGTGTGTGTGTGTGTGTGTGTACACGTGTGTGTGTGTGTGTGTGTGTGTGTGTGTGTGTGTACACGTGTGTGTGTGTGTGTGTGTACACGTGTGTGTGTACACGTGTGTGTGTGTGTGTGTGTGTGTACACGTGTGTGTGTGTGTACACGTGTGTGTGTGTGTGTGTGTGTGTGTACACGTGTGTGTGTGTGTGTGTACACGTGTGTGTGTGTGTGTGTGTGTGTGTGTACACGTGTGTGTGTGTACACGTGTGTGTGTGTGTGTGTACACGTGTGTGTGTGTGTGTGTGTACACGTGTGTGTGTGTGTGTGTACACGTGTGTGTGTGTGTGTGTGTTTACACGTGTGTGTGTGTGTACACGTGTGTGTGTGTGTGTACACGTGTATGTGTGTGTGTACACGTGTGTGTGGGTGTGTACACGTGTGTGTGTGTGTACACGTGTGTGTGTGTGTGTACACGTGTGTGTGTGTGTGTACACGTGTGTGTGTGTGTGTACACGTGTGTGTGTGTGTGTACACGTGTGTGTGTGTACACGTGTGTGTGTGTGTGTACACGTGTGTGTGTACGTGTGTACACGTGTGTGTGTACGTGTGTACACGTGTGTGTGTACGTGTGTACACGTGTGTGTGTGTGTGTACGTGTGTGTGTGTGTGTGTGTACGTGTGTGTGTGTGTGTGTGTACACGTGTGTGTGTGTGTGTACACGTGTGTGTGTGTGTACACGTGTGTGTGTACACGTGTGTGTGGGTGTGTACACGTGTGTGTGGGTGTGTACACGTGTGTGTGTGTGTACACGTGTGTGTGTGTGTGTACACGTGTGTGTGTGTGTGTACACGTGTGTGTGTGTGTGTACACGTGTGTGTGTGTACACGTGTGTGTGTGTGTGTACACGTGTGTGTGTACGTGTGTACACGTGTGTGTGTACGTGTGTACACGTGTGTGTGTACGTGTGTACACGTGTGTGTGTGTGTGTACGTGTGTGTGTGTGTGTGTGTACGTGTGTGTGTGTGTGTGTGTACACGTGTGTGTGTGTGTGTACACGTGTGTGTGTGTGTACACGTGTGTGTGTACACGTGTGTGTGTGTGTGTGTGTACACGTGTGTGTGTACACGTGTGTGTGTGTGTGTGTGTGTGTACGTGTGTGTGTGTGTGTGTGTGTGTACACGTGTGTGTGTGTGTGTGTGTGTACACGTGTGTGTGTGTGTGTGTGTGTGTACACGTGTGTGTGTGTGTGTGTGTGTGTGTGTGTGTGTGTACACGTGTGTGTGTGTACACGTGTGTGTGTGTGTGTGTGTGTGTGTACACGTGTGTGTGTGTGTGTGTGTGTGTGTGTGTGTGTACACGTGTGTGTGTGTGTGTGTGTGTGTACACGTGTGTGTGTGTGTGTGTGTACACGTGTGTGTGTGTGTGTGTGTGTGTGTGTGTACACGTGTGTGTGTGTGTGTGTGTGTACACGTGTGTGTGTGTGTGTACACGTGTGTGTGTGTGTGTGTGTGTACACGTGTGTGTGTGTGTGTGTGTGTGTGTACACGTGTGTGCGTGTGTGTGTGTGTGTGTACACGTGTGTGTGTGTGTGTGTGTGTGTGTACACGTGTGTGTGTGTGTGTGTGTGTGTGTACACGTGTGTGTGTGTGTGTGTACACGTGTGTGTGTGTGTGTGTGTACACGTGTGTGTGTGTGTGTGTGTGTGTGTGTGTGTGTGTGTGTGTACACGTGTGTGTGTGTGTGTACACGTGTGTGTGTGTGTGTGTGTGTGTGCACACGTGTGTGTGTGTGTGTGTGCACACGTGTGTGTGTGTGCACACGTGTGTGTGTGTGTGTGTGCACACGTGTGTGTGTGTGTGCACATGTGTGTGTGTGTGTGTGCACACGTGTGTGTGTGTGTGTGTGCACACGTGTGTGTGTGTGTGTGTACACGTGTGTGTGTGTGTGTGTGTGTGTACACGTGTGTGTGTGTGTGTACACGTGTGTGTGTGTGTGTGTACACGTGTGTGTGTGTACACGTGTGTGTGTGTGTGTGTGTGTGTGTGTACACGTGTGTGTGTGTGTGTGTACACGTGTGTGTGTGCACACGTGTGTGTGTGTGTGTGTGCACACGTGTGTGTGTGTGTGTGTACACGTGTGTGTGTGTGTGTGTGTGTGTACACGTGTGTGTGTGTGTGTGTACACGTGTGTGTGTGTGTGTGTGTACACGTGTGTGTGTGTACACGTGTGTGTGTGTGTGTGTGTGTGTGTGTACACGTGTGTGTGTGTGTGTACACGTGTGTGTGTGTACACGTGTGTGTGTGTGTGTGTACACGTGTGTGTGTGTGTGTGTGTGTGTGTACACGTGTGTGTGTGTGTGTGTACACGTGTGTGTGTTTGTACACGTGTGTGTGTGTGTGTACACGTGTGTGTGTGTGTGTGTACACGTGTGTGTGTGTGTACACGTGTGTGTGTGTGTGTGTGTACACGTGTGTGTGTGTGTGTGTGTACACGTGTGTGTGTGTGTGTGTGTGTGTACACGTGTGTGTGTACACGTGTGTGTGTGTGTGTGTGTACACGTGTGTGTGTGTGTGTGTGTACACGTGTGTGTGTGTACACGTGTGTGTGTGTGTACACGTGTGTGTGTGTGTGTACACGTGTGTGTGTGTGTGTACACGTGTGTGTGTGTGTGTGTACACGTGTGTGTGTGTGTGTGTACACGTGTGTGTGTGTGTGTGTGTACACGTGTGTGTGTGTGTGTGTGTACACGTGTGTGTGTGTGTGTGTGTGTACACGTGTGTGTGTGTGTGTGTGTACACGTGTGTGTGTGTGTGTGTGTGTACACGTGTGTGTGTGTGTGTGTGTGTGTACACGTGTGTGTGTGTGTGTGTGTACACGTGTGTGTGTGTGTGTGTGTGTACACGTGTGTGTGTGTACACGTGTGTGTGTGTGTGTGTGTGTACACGTGTGTGTGTGTGTGTGTACACGTGTGTGTGTGTGTGTGTACACGTGTGTGTGTGTGTGTGTGTACACGTGTGTGTGTGTGTGTGTACACGTGTGTGTGTGTGTGTGTGTACACGTGTGTGTGTGTGTGTGTGTACACGTGTGTGTGTGTACACGTGTGTGTGTGTACACGTGTGTGTGTGTGTGTGTGTGTACACTTGTGTGTGTACACGTGTGTGTGTACACGTGTGTGTGTGTACACGTGTGTGTGTACACGTGTGTGTGTGTACACGTGTGTGTGTACACGTGTGTGTGTGTACACGTGTGTGTGTGTACACGTGTGTGTGTGTACACGTGTGTGTACACGTGTGTGTGTGTGTGTGTGTACACGTGTGTGTGTGTGTGTGTGTACACGT
>NC_054488.1:55285962-55293462 GCF_017639515.1 Carcharodon carcharias
GTGTGTACGTGTGTGTGTGTACGTGTGTGTGTGTGTGTACGTGTGTGTGTGTGTGTACGTGTGTGTGTGTGTGTACGTGTGTGTGTGTGTGTGTGTACGTGTGTGTGTGTGTGTGTGTGTACGTGTGTGTGTGTGTGTGTACACGTGTGTGTGTGTGTGTGTACACGTGTGTGTGTGTGTGTGTGTGTGTGTACACGTGTGTGTGTGTGTGTGTGTGTACACGTGTGTGTGTGTGTGTGTACACGTGTGTGTGTGTGTGTGTGTGTACACGTGTGTGTGTGTGTGTACACGTGTGTGTGTGTGTGTACACGTGTGTGTGTGTGTGTACACGTGTGTGTGTGTGTGTGTGTACACGTGTGTGTGTGTGTGTGTACACGTGTGTGTGTGTGTGTGTACACGTGTGTGTGTGTGTGTGTGTGTACACGTGTGTGTGTGTGTACACGTGTGTGTGTACACGTGTGTGTGTGTGTGTGTGTACACGTGTGTGTGTACACGTGTGTGTGTACACGTGTGTGTGTACACGTGTGTGTGTGTACGTGTGTGTGTGTACGTGTGTGTGTGTACGTGTGTGTGTACGTGTGTGTGTACACGTGTGTGTGTACACGTGTGTGTGTACACGTGTGTGTGTGTACACGTGTGTGTGTGTACACGTGTGTGTGTGTGTACACGTGTGTGTGTGTACACGTGTGTGTGTGTGTGTGTACACGTGTGTGTGTGTGTGTGTGTGTACACGTGTGTGTGTGTGTGTGTGTGTGTACACGTGTGTGTGTGTGTACACGTGTGTGTGTGTGTGTGTGTGTACACGTGTGTGTGTGTGTGTGTGTGTGTGTACACGTGTGTGTGTGTGTGTACACGTGTGTGTGTGTGTGTGTACACGTGTGTGTGTGTGTACACGTGTGTGTGTGTGTGTGTGTACACGTGTGTGTGTGTGTGTGTGTGTGTACACGTGTGTGTGTGTGTGTGTACACGTGTGTGTGTGTGTGTGTGTACACGTGTGTGTGTGTGTGTGTACACGTGTGTGTGTGTGTGTGTGTGTGTGTACATGTGTGTGTGTGTGTGTGTGTGTGTACATGTGTGTGTGTGTGTACATTGTGTGTGTGTGTGTGTGTACACGTGTGTGTGTGTGTGTGTACACGTGTGTGTGTGTGTGTGTACACGTGTGTGTGTGTACACGTGTGTGTGTGTGTGTACACGTGTGTGTGTGTGTGTGTGTACACGTGTGTGTGTGTGTGTGTGTACACGTGTGTGTGTGTGTGTGTACACGTGTGTGTGTGTGTGTACACGTGTGTGTGTGTGTACACGTGTGTGTGTGTGTACACGTGTGTGTGTGTGTGTGTGTGTACACGTGTGTGTGTGTGTGTGTGTGTACACGTGTGTGTGTGTGTGTGTGTGTACGTGTGTGTGTGTGTTTGTGTGTGTGTACACGTGTGTGTGTGTGTACACGTGTGTGTGTGTGTGTGTGTGTACACGTGTGTGTGTGTGTACACGTGTGTGTGTGTACACGTGTGTGTGTGTGTGTGTGTGTGTGTGTGTGTACACGTGTGTGTGTGTGTGTGTGTGTGTGTACACGTGTGTGTGTGTGTGTGTGTGTACACGTGTGTGTGTGTGTGTGTGTGTGTGTGTACACGTGTGTGTGTGTGTGTGTGTGTGTGTACACGTGTGTGTGTGTGTGTGTGTGTGTGTGTACACGTGTGTGTGTGTGTGTGTGTACACGTGTGTGTGTGTGTGTGTGTGTACACGTGTGTGTGTGTGTGTGTGTGTGTGTACACGTGTGTGTGTGTGTGTACACGTGTGTGTGTGTACACGTGTGTGTGTGTGTACACGTGTGTGTGTGTGTGTGTACACGTGTGTGTGTGTGTGTGTGTACACGTGTGTGTGTGTGTGTGTGTACACGTGTGTGTGTGTACACGTGTGTGTGTGTGTACACGTGTGTGTGTGTGTGTGTGTGTACACGTGTGTGTGTGTGTACACGTGTGTGTGTGTGTGTGTACACGTGTGTGTGTGTGTGTACACGTGTGTGTGTGTGTGTGTACACGTGTGTGTGTGTGTGTGTGTACACGTGTGTGTGTGTGTGTGTGTGTACACGTGTGTGTGTGTGTGTGTGTACACGTGTGTGTGTGTGTGTGTGTACACGTGTGTGTGTGTGTGTGTGTGTACACGTGTGTGTGTGTGTGTGTACACGTGTGTGTGTGTACACGTGTGTGTGTGTGTGTGTACACGTGTGTGTGTGTGTGTGTACACGTGTGTGTGTGTGTGTGTGTGTACACGTGTGTGTGTGTGTGTGTACACGTGTGTGTGTGTGTGTGTGTACACGTGTGTGTGTGTGTGTACACGTGTGTGTGTGTACACGTGTGTGTGTGTACACGTGTGTGTGTGTGTGTGTGTACACGTGTGTGTGTACACGTGTGTGTGTGTACACGTGTGTGTGTACACGTGTGTGTGTGTACACGTGTGTGTGTGTACACGTGTGTGTGTACACGTGTGTGTGTGTACACGTGTGTGTGTACACGTGTGTGTGTACACGTGTGTGTGTACACGTGTGTGTGTACACGTGTGTGTGTACACGTGTGTGTGTGTACACGTGTGTGTACACGTGTGTGTGTGTACACGTGTGTGTACACGTGTGTGTGTGTGTGTGTGTACACGTGTGTGTGTGTGTGTGTGTACACGTGTGTGTGTGTGTGTGTGTGTGTACACGTGTGTGTGTGTGTGTGTGTGTACACGTGTGTGTGTGTGTGTGTGTGTGTGTGTGTACACGTGTGTGTGTGTGTGTGTGTACACGTGTGTGTGTGTGTGTGTACACGTGTGTGTGTGTGTGTGTGTGTACACGTGTGTGTGTGTGTGTGTGTACACGTGTGTGTGTGTGTGTGTGTACACGTGTGTGTGTGTGTGTGTGTACACGTGTGTGTGTGTGTGTGTGTGTACACGTGTGTGTGTGTGTGTGTGTGTGTGTACACGTGTGTGTGTGTGTGTGTGTGTGTGTGTACACGTGTGTGTGTGTGTGTGTGTGTGTGTGTGTACACGTGTGTGTGTGTGTGTGTGTGTGTGTGTACACGTGTGTGTGTGTGTGTACACGTGTGTGTGTGTGTGTGTGTGTGTACACGTGTGTGTGTGTGTGTACACGTGTGTGTGTGTGTGTGTGTGTGTACACGTGTGTGTGTGTGTGTGTACATGTGTGTGTGTGTGTGTGTGTGTGTGTGTACATGTGTGTGTGTGTGTGTACATGTGTGTGTGTGTGTGTGTGTACACGTGTGTGTGTGTGTGTGTACACGTGTGTGTGTGTGTGTGTGTGTGTACACGTGTGTGTGTGTGTACACGTGTGTGTGTGTACACGTGTGTGTGTGTGTGTGTGTGTGTACACGTGTGTGTGTGTGTGTGTGTGTGTACACGTGTGTGTGTGTGTGTGTGTACACGTGTGTGTGTGTGTGTACACGTGTGTGTGTGTGTGTACACTGTGTGTGTGTACACGTGTGTGTGTGTGTGTGTGTACACGTGTGTGTGTGTGTGTGTACACGTGTGTGTGTGTGTGTGTGTGTGTACACGTGTGTGTGTGTGTGTGTGTGTACACGTGTGTGTGTGTGTGTGTGCACGTGTGTGTGTGTGTGTGTGTACACGTGTGTGTGTGTGTGTGTACACGTGTGTGTGTGTGTGTGTACACGTGTGTGTGTGTGTGTGTGTACACGTGTGTGTGTGTGTGTGTACACGTGTGTGTGTGTGTGTGTACACGTGTGTGTGTGTGTGTGTGTGTACACGTGTGTGTGTGTGTGTGTGTGTACACGTGTGTGTGTGTGTGTGTGTGTGTGTGTACACGTGTGTGTGTGTGTACATGTGTGTGTGTGTGTGTGTACACGTGTGTGTGTGTGTGTGTGTGTGTACACGTGTGTGTGTGTGTGTGTGTGTGTACACGTGTGTGTGTGTGTGTGTACACGTGTGTGTGTGTGTGTGTGTGTGTGTACACGTGTGTGTGTGTGTGTGTGTACACGTGTGTGTGTGTGTGTGTGTACACGTGTGTGTGTGTGTGTACACGTGTGTGTGTGTGTGTGTACACGTGTGTGTGTGTGTGTGTACACGTGTGTGTGTGTGTGTGTACACGTGTGTGTGTGTGTGTGTGTACACGTGTGTGTGTGTGTGTACACGTGTGTGTGTGTGTGTGTGTGTGTACACGTGTGTGTGTGTGTGTACACGTGTGTGTGTGTGTGTGTGTACACGTGTGTGTGTGTGTGTGTACACGTGTGTGTGTGTGTGTACACGTGTGTGTGTGTGTGTGTACACGTGTGTGTGTGTGTGTGTACACGTGTGTGTGTGTGTGTGTGTACACGTGTGTGTGTGTGTGTGTGTACACGTGTGTGTGTGTGTACACGTGTGTGTGTGTGTGTGTGTGTACACGTGTGTGTGTGTGTGTGTGTACACGTGTGTGTGTGTGTGTGTGTGTACACGTGTGTGTGTGTGTGTGTGTGTACACGTGTGTGTGTGTGTGTGTGTGTACACGTGTGTGTGTGTGTGTGTACACGTGTGTGTGTGTGTGTGTACACGTGTGTGTGTGTGTGTGTACACGTGTGTGTGTGTGTGTGTGTACACGTGTGTGTGTGTGTGTGTGTGTACACGTGTGTGTGTGTGTGTGTACACGTGTGTGTGTGTGTGTGTGTACACGTGTGTGTGTGTGTGTGTGTGTACACGTGTGTGTGTGTGTGTGTGTGTACACGTGTGTGTGTGTGTGTGTGTACACGTGTGTGTGTGTGTGTGTACACGTGTGTGTGTGTGTGTACACGTGTGTGTGTGTGTGTGTGTGTGTGTACACGTGTGTGTGTGTGTGTGTGTGTGTGTACACGTGTGTGTGTGTGTGTGTGTGTGTACACGTGTGTGTGTGTGTGTGTGTGTGTGTGTACACGTGTGTGTGTGTGTGTGTGTGTACACGTGTGTGTGTGTGTGTGTGTGTACACGTGTGTGTGTGTGTGTGTGTGTGTACACGTGTGTGTGTGTGTGTGTACACGTGTGTGTGTGTGTGTACACGTGTGTGTGTGTACACGTGTGTGTGTGTGTGTGTGTGTGTGTGTACACGTGTGTGTGCGTACACGTGTGTGTGTGTGTACACGTGTGTGTGTGTGTGTGTGTGTACACGTGTGTGTGTGTGTGTGTGTGTGTGTGTGTGTGTGTACACGTGTGTGTGTGTGTGTACACGTGTGTGTGTGTGTACACGTGTGTGTGTGTGTGTGTACACGTGTGTGTGTGTGTGTGTGTACACGTGTGTGTGTGTGTGTGTGTGTGTGTGTGTGTACACGTGTGTGTGTGTGTGTGTGTGTGTGTGTGTGTGTACACGTGTGTGTGTGTGTGTACACGTGTGTGTGTACACGTGTGTGTGTGTGTACACGTGTGTGTGTGTACACGTGTGTGTGTGTGTGTGTGTGTGTGTGTACACGTGTGTGTGTGTGTGTGTACACGTGTGTGTGTGTGTGTGTGTGTGTACACGTGTGTGTGTGTACACGTGTGTGTGTGTGTGTGTGTGTACACGTGTGTGTGTGTGTGTGTACACGTGTGTGTGTGTGTGTGTTTACACGTGTGTGTGTGTGTACACGTGTGTGTGTGTGTGTACACGTGTGTGTGTGTGTGTACACGTGTGTGTGTGTGTACACGTGTGTGTGTGTGTGTACACGTGTGTGTGTGTGTGTACACGTGTGTGTGTGTGTACACGTGTGTGTGTGTGTGTACACGTGTGTGTGTGTGTGTACACACACACGTGTGTGTGTACGTGTGTACACGTGTGTGTGTACGTGTGTACACGTGTGTGTGTACGTGTGTACACGTGTGTGTGTACGTGTGTACACGTGTGTGTGTGTGTGTACGTGTGTGTGTGTGTGTGTGTACGTGTGTACACGTGTGTGTGTGTGTGTACACGTGTGTGTGTGTGTACACGTGTGTGTGTGTGTACACGTGTGTGTGTACACGTGTGTGTGTGTGTGTGTGTACACGTGTGTGTGTACACGTGTGTGTGTGTGTGTGTGTGTGTGTGTACGTGTGTGTGTGTGTGTGTGTGTGTACACGTGTGTGTGTGTGTGTGTGTGTGTACACGTGTGTGTGTGTGTGTGTGTGTGTGTACACGTGTGTGTGTGTGTGTACACGTGTGTGTGTGTGTGTGTGTGTGTGTGTACACGTGTGTGTGTGTGTGTGTGTGTGTGTGTGTGTACACGTGTGTGTGTGTGTGTGTGTGTGTGTGTACACGTGTGTGTGTGTGTGTGTGTACACGTGTGTGTGTGTGTGTGTGTGTGTACACGTGTGTGTGTGTGTGTGTGTACACGTGTGTGTGTGTGTGTGTACACGTGTGTGTGTGTGTGTGTGTACACGTGTGTGTGTGTGTGTGTGTGTACACGTGTGTGCGTGTGTGTGTGTGTGTGTGTACACGTGTGTGTGTGTGTGTGTGTGTGTGTACACGTGTGTGTGTGTGTGTGTGTACACGTGTGTGTGTGTGTGTGTGTACACGTGTGTGTGTGTGTGTGTGTGTGTGTGTGTACACGTGTGTGTGTGTGTGTGTGTGTGCACACGTGTGTGTGTGTGTGTGTGCACACGTGTGTGTGTGTGTGTGTGCACACGTGTGTGTGTGTGTGTGTGCACATGTGTGTGTGTGTGTGTGTGCACACGTGTGTGTGTGTGTGTGTGCACACGTGTGTGTGTGTGTGTGTACACGTGTGTGTGTGTGTGTGTGTGTGTGTACACGTGTGTGTGTGTGTGTGTGTACACGTGTGTGTGTGTGTGTGTGTACACGTGTGTGTGTGTACACGTGTGTGTGTGTGTGTGTGTGTGTGTACACGTGTGTGTGTGTGTACGTGTGTGTGTGTGTACGTGTGTGTGTGTGTGTACGTGTGTGTGTGTGTGTGCGTGTGTGTGTGTGTGTACGTGTGTGTGTGTGTGTACACGTGTGTGTGTGTGTGTGTGTACACGTGTGTGTGTGTGTGTGTGTACACGTGTGTGTGTGTGTGTGTGTACACGTGTGTGTGTGTGTGTGTACACGTGTGTGTGTGTGTGTGTGTACACGTGTGTGTGTGTGTGTGTGTGTGTACACGTGTGTGTGTGTGTGTGTGTACACGTGTGTGTGTGTGTGTGTGTGTACACGTGTGTGTGTGTGTGTGTGTGTACACGTGTGTGTGTGTGTGTGTGTGTACACGTGTGTGTGTGTGTGTGTGCGCACGTGTGTGTGTGTGTGTGTGTGTGTACACGTGTGTGTGTGTGTGTGTGTGTACACGTGTGTGTGTGTGTGTGTGTACACGTGTGTGTGTGTGTGTGTGTACACGTGTGTGTGTGTACACGTGTGTGTGTGTGTGTGTACACGTGTGTGTGTGTGTGTGTACACGTGTGTGTGTGTGTGTGTGTACACGTGTGTGTGTGTGTGTGTACACGTGTGTGTGTGTGTCTGTACACGTGTGTGTGTGTGTGTGTGTGTACACGTGTGTGTGTGTGTACACGTGTGTGTGTACACGTGTGTGTGTGTGTGTGTGTGTACACGTGTGT
>NC_054488.1:55300962-55335028 GCF_017639515.1 Carcharodon carcharias
GTGTGTGTGTACACGTGTGTGTGTGTGTGTACACGTGTGTGTGTGTACACGTGTGTGTGTGTACACGTGTGTGTGTGTGTACACGTGTGTGTGTGTGTGTGTACACGTGTGTGTGTGTGTGTACACGTGTGTGTGTGTGTGTGTACACGTGTGTGTGTGTGTGTACACGTGTGTGTGTGTGTGTACACGTGTGTGTGTGTGTGTACACGTGTGTGTGTGTGTGTACACGTGAGTGTGTGTGTACACGTGTGTGTGTGTACACGTGTGTGTGTGTGTGTACACGTGTGTGTGTGTGTGTGTACACGTGTGTGTGTGTGTGTGTGTGTGTGTACACGTGTGTGTGTGTGTGTGTGTACACGTGTGTGTGTGTGTGTGTGTACACGTGTGTGTGTGTGTGTGTGTACACGTGTGTGTGTGTGTGTGTGTACACGTGTGTGTGTGTGTGTGTGTGTACACGTGTGTGTGTGTGTGTGTGTACACGTGTGTGTGTGCGTGTGTGTGTGTACACGTGTGTGTGTGTGTGTGTGTGTACACGTGTGTGTGTGTGTGTGTACACGTGTGTGTGTGTACACGTGTGTGTGTGTGCACGTGTGTGTGTGTACACGTGTGTGTGTGTGTGTGTGTGTACACGTGTGTGTGTGTACACGTGTGTGTGTGTGTGTGTACACGTGTGTGTGTGTACACGTGTGTGTGTGTGTGTACACGTGTGTGTGTGTACACGTGTACACGTGTGTGTGTGTGTGTGTGTGTACACGTGTGTGTGTGTGTGTGTGTGTACACGTGTGTGTGTGTGTGTGTGTGTACACGTGTGTGTGTGTGTGTGTGTACACGTGTGTGTGTGTGTGTGTGTGTGTGTACACGTGTGTGTGTGTGTGTGTGTGTGTACACGTGTGTGTGTGTGTGTGTACACGTGTGTGTGTGTGTGTGTGTGTGTACACGTGTGTGTGTGTGTGTGTGTACACGTGTGTGTGTGTGTGTGTGTGTGTACACGTGTGTGTGTGTGTGTGTGTGTGTACACGTGTGTGTGTGTGTGTGTGTGTGTACACGTGTGTGTGTGTGTGTGTGTGTACACGTGTGTGTGTGTGTGTGTGTGTACACGTGTGTGTGTGTGTGTGTGTGTACACGTGTGTGTGTGTGTGTGTGTGTGTACACGTGTGTGTGTGTGTGTGTGTGTGTACACGTGTGTGTGTGTGTGTGTGTGTACACGTGTGTGTGTGTGTGTACACGTGTGTGTGTGTGTGTGTGTACACGTGTGTGTGTGTGTGTGTGTGTGTGTACACGTGTGTGTGTGTGTGTGTGTGTACACGTGTGTGTGTGTGTGTGTACACGTGTGTGTGTGTGTGTGTGTGTGTACACGTGTGTGTGTGTGTGTGTACACGTGTGTGTGTGTGTGTACACGTGTGTGTGTGTGTGTACACGTGTGTGTGTGTGTACACGTGTGTGTGTGTGTACACGTGTGTGTGTGTGTACACGTGTGTGTGTGTGTACACGTGTGTGTGTGTGTACACGTGTGTGTGTGTGTGTGTGTACACGTGTGTGTGTGTGTACACGTGTGTGTGTACACGTGTGTGTGTGTGTGTGTGTGTACACGTGTGTGTGTGTGTGTGTGTGTGTACACGTGTGTGTGTGTACATGTGTGTGTGTGTGTGTACACGTGTGTGTGTGTGTGTACACGTGTGTGTGTGTGTGTGTGTGTACACGTGTGTGTGTGTGAGTGTGTGTGTACACGTGTGTGTGTGTGTGTACACGTGTGTGTGTGTGTGTGTGTGTACACGTGTGTGTGTGTGTGTGTACACGTGTGTGTGTGTGTGTGTGTACACGTGTGTGTGTGTGTGTGTGTGTGTGTGTATACACGTGTGTGTGTGTGTGTGTGTGTGTGTACGTGTGTGTGTGTGTGTGTGTACAAGTGTGTGTGTGTGTGTGTGTACACGTGTGTGTGTGTGTGTGTACACGTGTGTGTGTGTGTGTACACGTGTGTGTGTGTGTGTGTACACGTGTGTGTGTGTGTACACGTGTGTGTGTGTGTGTACGTGTGTACACGTGTGTGTGTGTGTGTGTACACGTGTGTGTGTGTGTGTGTGTGTACGTGTGTACACGTGTGTGTGTGTGTGTGTGTGTACACATGTGTGTGTGTGTGTGTTTGTGTGTGTGTGTACACACGTGTGTGTGTGTGTGTGTGTGTACACGTGTGTGTGTGTACGTGTGTGTGTGTGTGTGTACACGTGTGTGTGTGTGTGTGTGTACACGTGTGTGTGTGTGTGTGTGTACACGTGTGTGTACACGTGTGTGTGTGTACGTGTGTGTATGTACACGTGTGTGTGTGTGTGTGTGTGTGTACGTGTGTGTGTGTGTGTGTGTACACGTGTGTGTGTGTGTGTACACGTGTGTGTGTGTGTGTGTGTGTGTACACGTGTGTGTGTGTGTGTGTGTGTACATGTGTGTGTGTGTACATGTGTGTGTGTACACGTGTGTGTGTGTGTGTGTGTACACGTGTGTGTGTGTGTGTGTGTGTACACGTGTGTGTGTGTGTACACGTGTGTGTGTGTGTGTGTGTACACGTGTGTGTGTGTGTACACGTGTGTGTGTGTGTGTGTGTGTACACGTGTGTGTGTGTGTGTGTGTGTGTACACGTGTGTGTGTGTGTGTGTGTGTACACGTGTGTGTGTGTGTGTGTGTACACGTGTGTGTGTGTGTGTGTGTGTACACGTGTGTGTGTGTGTGTGTGTACACGTGTGTGTGTGTGTGTGTGTGTGTACACGTGTGTGTGTGTGTGTTTGTCTGTACACGTGTGTGTGTGTGTGTGTGTGTACACGTGTGTGTGTGTGTGTGTGTGTACACGTGTGTGTGTGTGTGTGTACACGTGTGTGTGTGTGTGTGTGTACACGTGTGTGTGTGTGTGTACACGTGTGTGTGTGTGTGTGTGTACACGTGTGTGTGTGTGTGTGTGTGTACACGTGTGTGTGTGTGTGTGTGTGTACACGTGTGTGTGTGTGTGTGTACACGTGTGTGTGTGTGTGTGTGTACACGTGTGTGTGTGTGTGTGTGTACACGTGTGTGTGTGTGTGTGTGTGTGTACACGTGTGTGTGTGTGTGTGTGTACACGTGTGTGTGTGTGTGTGTGTGTGTGTACACGTGTGTGTGTGTGTGTGTACACGTGTGTGTGTGTGTACACGTGTGTGTGTGTGTGTGTACACGTGTGTGTGTGTGTGTGTACACGTGTGTGTGTGTGTGTGTGTGTACACGTGTGTGTGTGTGTGTGTGTACACGTGTGTGTGTGTGTGTGTGTGTACACGTGTGTGTGTGTGTGTACACGTGTGTGTGTGTGTGTGTGTGTACACGTGTGTGTGTGTGTGTGTGTACACATGTGTGTGTGTGTGTGTGTACACGTGTGTGTGTGTGTGTGTGTACACGTGTGTGTGTGTGTGTGTGTGTACACGTGTGTGTGTGTGTGTGTACACGTGTGTGTGTGTGTGTGTGTGTACACGTGTGTGTGTGTGTGTGTGTGTACACGTGTGTGTGTGTGTGTGTGTGTGTGTACACGTGTGTGTGTGTGTGTGTACACGTGTGTGTGTGTGTGTACACGTGTGTGTGTGTGTGTGTGTACACGTGTGTGTGTGTGTGTACACGTGTGTGTGTGTGTGTGTGTGTGTGTACACGTGTGTGTGTGTGTGTGTGTGTGTACACGTGTGTGTGTGTGTGTGTGTGTGTACACGTGTGTGTGTGTGTGTGTGTGTGTACACGTGTGTGTGTGTGTGTGTGTGTGTACACGTGTGTGTGTGTGTGTGTGTGTGTGTGTACACGTGTGTGTGTGTGTGTGTGTGTACACGTGTGTGTGTGTGTGTGTGTGTGTGTACACGTGTGTGTGTGTGTGTGTGTGTGTACACGTGTGTGTGTGTGTGTGTGTGTGTACACGTGTGTGTGTGTGTGTGTGTACACGTGTGTGTGTGTGTGTACGTGTGTACACGTGTGTGTGTGTGTACGTGTGTACACGTGTGTGTGTGTGTACGTGTGTACACGTGTGTGTGTGTGTGTGTACACGTGTGTGTGTGTGTACACGTGTGTGTGTGTGTGTGTACGTGTGTACACGTGTGTGTGTGTGTGTGTGTACACGTGTGTGTGTGTGTACACGTGTGTGTGTGTACACGTGTGTGTGTGTGTGTGTGTGTACACGTGTGTGTGTGTGTGTGTACGTGTGTGTGTGTGTGTACGTGTGTGTGTGTGTGTACACGTGTGTGTGTGTGTGTGTGTGTACACGTGTGTGTGTGTGTGTGTACATGTGTGTGTGTGTACATGTGTGTGTGTACACGTGTGTGTGTGTGTGTGTGTGTACACGTGTGTGTGTGTGTGTGTGTGTACACGTGTGTGTGTGTGTGTACACGTGTGTGTGTGTGTGTGTGTGTACACGTGTGTGTGTGTGTGTACACGTGTGTGTGTGTGTGTGTACACGTGTGTGTGTGTGTGTGTACACCTGTGTGTGTGTGTGTGTGTACACCTGTGTGTGTGTGTGTGTGTGTGTACACGTGTGTGTGTGTGTGTGTGTGTGTGTACACGTGTGTGTGTGTGTTTGTCTGTACACGTGTGTGTGTGTGTGTGTGTGTACACGTGTGTGTGTGTGTGTGTGTGTGTGTACACGTGTGTGTGTGTGTGTGTGTACACGTGTGTGTGTGTGTACACGTGTGTGTGTGTGTGTGTGTGTGTGTGTGTACACGTGTGTGTGTGTGTGTGTGTGTGTGTGTACACGTGTGTGTGTGTGTGTGTGTGTACACGTGTGTGTGTGTGTGTACACGTGTGTGTGTGTGTGTGTGTACACGTGTGTGTGTGTGTGTGTGTGTGTACACGTGTGTGTGTGTGTGTGTGTACACGTGTGTGTGTGTGTGTACACGTGTGTGTGTGTGTGTACACGTGTGTGTGTGTGTACGTGTGTGTGTGTGTGTGTGTACACGTGTGTGTGTGTGTACACGTGTGTGTGTGTGTGTGTACACGTGTGTGTGTGTGTGTGTGTACACGTGTGTGTGTGTGTGTGTGTACACGTGTGTGTGTGTGTGTGTGTGTACACGTGTGTGTGTGTGTGTGTGTACACGTGTGTGTGTGTGTGTGTGTACACGTGTGTGTGTACACGTGTGTGTGTGTGTGTGTGTGTACACGTGTGTGTGTGTGTGTGTGTGTGTGTGTGTGTGTGTGTGTGTGTACACGTGTGTGTGTGTGTGTGTGTGTGTGTGTGTACACGTGTGTGTGTGTGTGTACGTGTGTGTGTGTGTGTACGTGTGTGTGTGTGTGCGTGTGTGTGTGTGTACGTGTGTGTGTGTGTGTGTACGTGTGTGTGTGTGTACGTGTGTGTGTGTGTGTACGTGTGTGTGTGTGTGTACACGTGTGTGTGTGTGTGTACACGTGTGTGTGTGTGTGTGTGTGTGTACACGTGTGTGTGTGTGTGTGTGTGTGTACACGTGTGTGTGTGTGTGTGTGTACACGTGTGTGTGTGTGTGTGTGTGTGTGTGTGTGTACACGTGTGTGTGTGTGTGTGTGTGTGTACACGTGTGTGTGTGTGTGTGTGTGTGTACACGTGTGTGTGTGTGTGCACACGTGTGTGTGTGTGTGTGTGCACATGTGTGTGTGTGTGTGTGTGTGTGCACACGTGTGTGTGTGTGTGTGCACACGTGTGTGTGTGTGTGTGTGTGTACACGTGTGTGTGTGTGTGTGTGTGTGTACACGTGTGTGTGTGTGTGTGTGTGTGTGTGTGTACACGTGTGTGTGTGTGTACACGTGTGTGTGTGTGTGTGTGTACACGTGTGTGTGTGTGTACACGTGTGTGTGTGTACACGTGTGTGTGTACACGTGTGTGTGTACACGTGTGTGTGTACACGTGTGTGTGTACACGTGTGTGTGTACACGTGTGTGTGTGTGTGTGTGTGTACACGTGTGTGTGTGTGTGTGTGTACACGTGTGTGTGTGTGTGTGTGTGCACACGTGTGTGTGTGTGTGTGTGTGCACACGTGTGTGTGTGTGTGTGTGCACACGTGTGTGTGTGTGTGTGCACACGTGTGTGTGTGTGTGTGTGTGCACATGTGTGTGTGTGTGTGTGTGTGCACACGTGTGTGTGTGTGTGTGTGCACACGTGTGTGTGTGTGTACACGTGTGTGTGTGTGTGTGTGTGTACACGTGTGTGTGTGTGTGTGTGTACACGTGTGTGTGTGTGTGTGTGTACACGTGTGTGTGTGTGTGTGTGTGTGTACACGTGTGTGTGTGTGTGTACACGTGTGTGTGTGTGTGTGTGTGTGTACACGTGTGTGTGTGTGTGTGTACACGTGTGTGTGTGTGTGTACACGTGTGTGTGTGTGTGTGTGTGTACACGTGTGTGTGTGTGTGTGTACACGTGTGTGTGTGTGTGTGTGTACACGTGTGTGTGTGTGTGTGTGTGTACACGTGTGTGTGTGTGTGTGTGTGTGTGTACGTGTGTGTGTGTGTGTACACGTGTGTGTGTGTGTGTGTGTACGTGTGTGTGTGTGTACGTGTGTGTGTGTGTGTGTACACGTGTGTGTGTGTGTGTACACGTGTGTGTGTGTGTGTGTGTACACGTGTGTGTGTACACATGTGTGTGTACACGTGTGTGTGTGTGTGTGTGTGTGTACACGTGTGTGTGTGTACACGTGTGTGTGTGTGTACACGTGTGTGTGTGTGTACACGTGTGTGTGTGTGTATACACGTGTGTGTGTGTATGTACACGTGTGTGTGTGTGTGTGTGTACACGTGTGTGTGTGTATGTACACGTGTGTGTGTGTGTGTACACGTGTGTGTGTGTGTGTGTGTGTGTGTGTGTGTGTACACGTGTGTGTGTGTGTGTGTGTGTACACACGTGTGTGTGTGTGTGTGTGTACACACGTGTGTGTGTGTGTGTACACGTGTGTGTGTGTGTGTGTGTGTACACACGTGTGTGTGTGTGTGTACACACGTGTGTGTGTGTGTGTACACACGTGTGTGTGTGTGTGTACACACATGTGTGTGTGTGTGTGTACACACGTGTGTGTGTGTGTGTGTACACACGTGTGTGTGTGTGTGTGTGTACACACGTGTGTGTGTGTGTGTACACACGTGTGTGTGTGTGTGTACACACGTGTGTGTGTGTGTGTGTACACACGTGTGTGTGTGTGTGTACACACGTGTGTGTGTGTGTGTACACACGTGTGTGTGTGTGTGTACACACGTGTGTGTGTGTGTGTGTACACGTGTGTGTGTGTGTGTGTGTACACGTGTGTGTGTGTGTGTACACGTGTGTGTGTGTGTACACGTGTGTGTGTGTGTGTGTGTGTACACGTGTGTGTGTGTGTGTGTGTGTACACGTGTGTGTGTGTGTGTACACGTGTGTGTGTGTGTACACGTGTGTGTGTGTGTGTGTACACGTGTGTGTGTGTGTGTACACGTGTGTGTGTACACGTGTGTGTGTGTACACGTGTGTGTGTGTGTGTACACATGTGTGTGTGTGTGTACACGTGTGTGTGTGTGTGTGTGTACACGTGTGTGTGTGTGTGTACACGTGTGTGTGTGTGTGTACACGTGTGTGTGTGTGTACACGTGTGTGTGTGTGTGTACACGTGTGTGTGTGTGTGTGTGTACACGTGTGTGTGTGTGTGTGTGTGTGTGTGTACACGTGTGTGTGTGTGTGTGTGTACACGTGTGTGTGTGTGTGTGTGTACACGTGTGTGTGTGTG
Organism: Carcharodon carcharias; assembly: GCF_017639515.1. Taxonomy (NCBI): domain Eukaryota; kingdom Metazoa; phylum Chordata; class Chondrichthyes; order Lamniformes; family Lamnidae; genus Carcharodon; species Carcharodon carcharias. The sequence continues at coordinate 55,308,666 of NC_054488.1, forward strand.
TGTACACGTGTGTGTGTGTGTGTGTGTACACGTGTGTGTGTGTGTGTGTACACGTGTGTGTGTGTGTGTACACGTGTGTGTGTGTGTGTGTGTGTACACGTGTGTGTGTGTGTGTGTGTGTGTGTACACGTGTGTGTGTGCGTGTGTGTGTGTGTGTACACGTGTGTGTGTGTGTGTGTGTACACGTGTGTGTGTGTGTGTGTACACGTGTGTGTGTGTACACGTGTGTGTGTGTGTGTGTGTACACGTGTGTGTGTACACGTGTGTGTGTGTGTGTGTGTACACGTGTGTGTGTGTGTGTGTGTACACGTGTGTGTGTGTGTGTGTGTACACGTGTGTGTGTGTGTGTGTGTGTGTACACGTGTGTGTGTGTGTGTGTGTGTACGTGTGTGTGTACACGTGTGTGTGTGTGTGTGTGTGTACACGTGTGTGTGTGTGTGTGTGTACACGTGTGTGTGTGTGTGTGTACACGTGTGTGTGTGTGTGTGTGTGTACACGTGTGTGTGTGTGTGTGTGTGTACACGTGTGTGTGTGTGTGTGTGTACACGTGTGTGTGTGTGTGTGTGTGTGTGTACACGTGTGTGTGTGTGTGTACACGTGTGTGTGTGTGTGTGTGTACACGTGTGTGTGTGTGTGTGTGTGTGTGTACACGTGTGTGTGTGTGTGTGTGTACACGTGTGTGTGTGTGTGTGTACACGTGTGTGTGTGTGTGTGTGTACACGTGTGTGTGTGTGTGTGTGTACACGTGTGTGTGTGTGTGTGTGTGTGTGTACACGTGTGTGTGTGTGTGTGTGTGTGTGTACACGTGTGTGTGTGTGTGTGTGTACACGTGTGTGTGTGTGTGTGTGTACACGTGTGTGTGTGTGTGTGTGTACACGTGTGTGTGTGTGTGTACACGTGTGTGTGTGTGTGTGTACACGTGTGTGTGTGTGTGTGTACACGTGTGTGTGTGTGTACACGTTTGTGTGTGTACACGTGTGTGTGTGTACACGTGTGTGTGTGTACACGTGTGTGTGTGTACACGTGTGTGTGTGTGTGTGTGTACACGTGTGTGTGTGTACACGTGTGTGTGTGTGTGTGTGTGTACACGTGTGTGTGTGTGTGTGTGTGTGTACACGTGTGTGTGTACATGTGTGTGTGTGTGTGTACACGTGTGTGTGTACACGTGTGTGTGTGTGTGTGTGTGTACACGTGTGTGTGTGTGTGTGTGTGTGTACACGTGTGTGTGTGTGTGTGTGTGTACACGTGTGTGTGTGTGTGTGTGTACACGTGTGTGTGTGTGTGTGTGTACACGTGTGTGTGTGTGTGTGTGTGTGTGTGTGTGTACACGTGTGTGTGTGTGTGTGTGTGTGTGTACGTGTGTGTGTGTGTGTGTGTGTGTACAAGTGTGTGTGTGTGTGTGTGTGTACACGTGTGTGTGTGTGTGTACACGTGTGTGTGTGTGTACACGTGTGTGTGTGTGTGTACACGTGTGTGTGTGTACACGTGTGTGTGTACGTGTGTACACGTGTGTGTGTGTGTACGTGTGTACACGTGTGTGTGTGTGTGTGTGTACACATGTGTGTGTGTGTGTGTGTGTGTGTACGTGTGTACACGTGTGTGTGTGTGTGTGTGTACACATGTGTGTGTGTGTGTTTGTGTGTGTGTGTACACACGTGTGTGTGTGTGTGTGTGTGTACACGTGTGTGTGTGTGTACGTGTGTGTGTGTGTGTGTGTGTACACGTGTGTGTGTGTGTGTGTGTACACGTGTGTGTGTGTGTGTACACGTGTGTGTACACGTGTGTGTGTGTGTGTGTACACGTGTGTGTGTGTGTGTGTGTGTACGTGTGTGTGTGTGTGTACACGTGTGTGTGTGTGTGTACACGTGTGTGTGTGTGTGTGTGTGTGTACACGTGTGTGTGTGTGTGTGTGTACATGTGTGTGTGTACACGTGTGTGTGTGTACACGTGTGTGTGTGTGTGTGTGTGTACACGTGTGTGTGTGTGTGTGTGTGTACACGTGTGTGTGTGTGTGTACACGTGTGTGTGTGTGTGTGTACACGTGTGTGTGTGTGTGTACACGTGTGTGTGTGTGTGTGTGTACACGTGTGTGTGTGTGTGTGTGTGTACACGTGTGTGTGTGTGTGTGTGTGTACACATGTGTGTGTGTGTGTGTGTACACGTGTGTGTGTGTGTGTGTGTGTGTGTACACGTGTGTGTGTGTGTGTGTGTGTGTACACGTGTGTGTGTGTGTGTTTGTCTGTACACGTGTGTGTGTGTGTGTGTGTGTGTACACGTGTGTGTGTGTGTGTACACGTGTGTGTGTGTGTGTGTGTGTACACGTGTGTGTGTGTGTACACGTGTGTGTGTGTGTGTGTGTGTGTACACGTGTGTGTGTGTGTGTGTGTGTGTGTACACGTGTGTGTGTGTGTGTGTGTGTACACGTGTGTGTGTGTGTGTGTGTGTACACGTGTGTGTGTGTGTGTGTGTACACGTGTGTGTGTGTGTGTGTACACGTGTGTGTGTGTGTGTGTACACGTGTGTGTGTGTGTGTGTGTGTACACGTGTGTGTGTGTGTGTGTGTGTACACGTGTGTGTGTGTGTGTGTGTACACGTGTGTGTGTGTGTGTGTGTACACGTGTGTGTGTGTGTGTGTGTGTACACGTGTGTGTGTGTGTGTGTGTGTACACGTGTGTGTGTGTGTACACGTGTGTGTGTGTGTGTGTGTACACGTGTGTGTGTGTGTGTACACGTGTGTGTGTGTGTGTACACGTGTGTGTGTGTGTGTGTGTACACGTGTGTGTGTGTGTGTGTACACGTGTGTGTGTGTGTGTGTGTGTACACGTGTGTGTGTGTGTGTGTGTACACGTGTGTGTGTGTGTGTGTGTGTACACGTGTGTGTGTGTGTGTGTGTGTGTACACGTGTGTGTGTGTGTGTGTGTGTACACGTGTGTGTGTGTGTGTGTGTGTACACGTGTGTGTGTGTGTGTGTGTGTACACGTGTGTGTGTGTGTGTGTGTGTACACGTGTGTGTGTGTGTGTGTGTGTGTGTGTGTGTGTGTGTGTGTGTACACGTGTGTGTGTGTGTGTGTGTGTGTGTACACGTGTGTGTGTGTGTGTGTGTACACGTGTGTGTGTGTGTGTGTGTGTACACGTGTGTGTGTGTGTGTGTGTGTGTACACGTGTGTGTGTGTGTGTGTGTACACGTGTGTGTGTGTGTGTGTGTGTACACGTGTGTGTGTGTGTGTGTGTGTACACGTGTGTGTGTGTGTGTGTGTGTACACGTGTGTGTGTGTGTGTGTGTGTACACGTGTGTGTGTGTGTGTGTGTGTACACGTGTGTGTGTGTGTGTGTGTGTGTGTACACGTGTGTGTGTGTGTGTGTGTGTACACGTGTGTGTGTGTGTGTGTGTACACGTGTGTGTGTGTGTGTGTACACGTGTGTGTGTGTGTGTGTGTGTGTACACGTGTGTGTGTGTGTGTGTGTGTGTGTGTACACGTGTGTGTGTGTGTGTGTGTACACGTGTGTGTGTGTGTGTGTACACGTGTGTGTGTGTGTGTGTACACGTGTGTGTGTGTGTGTGTGTGTGTACACGTGTGTGTGTGTGTGTGTGTACACGTGTGTGTGTGTGTGTGTGTGTGTGTACACGTGTGTGTGTGTGTGTGTGTGTGTGTGTACACGTGTGTGTGTGTGTGTGTGTACACGTGTGTGTGTGTGTGTACGTGTGTACACGTGTGTGTGTGTGTACGTGTGTACACGTGTGTGTGTGTGTGTACGTGTGTACACGTGTGTGTGTGTGTGTACACGTGTGTGTGTGTGTGTGTACGTGTGTGTACGTGTGTACACGTGTGTGTGTGTGTGTGTGTACACGTGTGTGTGTACACGTGTGTGTGTGTGTGTGTGTGTGTGTACACGTGTGTGTGTGTGTGTGTGTACGTGTGTGTGTGTGTGTACGTGTGTGTGTGTGTGTGTACGTGTGTGTGTGTGTACACGTGTGTGTGTGTGTGTGTGTGTACACGTGTGTGTGTGTGTGTGTGTGTGTACATGTGTGTGTGTGTACATGTGTGTGTGTACACGTGTGTGTGTGTGTGTGTGTGTACACGTGTGTGTGTGTGTGTGTGTACACGTGTGTGTGTGTGTACACGTGTGTGTGTGTGTGTGTACACGTGTGTGTGTGTGTGTACACGTGTGTGTGTGTGTGTGTGTACACGTGTGTGTGTGTGTGTGTGTGTGTACACCTGTGTGTGTGTGTGTGTGTGTACACGTGTGTGTGTGTGTGTGTGTGTGTGTGTGTGTACACGTGTGTGTGTGTGTGTGTGTGTACACGTGTGTGTGTGTGTGTTTGTCTGTACACGTGTGTGTGTGTGTGTGTGTGTACACGTGTGTGTGTGTGTGTGTGTGTACACGTGTGTGTGTGTGTGTGTGTGTACACGTGTGTGTGTGTGTGTGTGTGTGTGTACACGTGTGTGTGTGTGTGTGTGTGTACACGTGTGTGTGTGTGTGTGTGTACACGTGTGTGTGTGTGTGTGTGTGTACACGTGTGTGTGTGTGTGTGTGTGTGTACACGTGTGTGTGTGTGTGTGTGTGTGTACACGTGTGTGTGTGTGTGTGTACACGTGTGTGTGTGTGTGTGTACACGTGTGTGTGTGTGTGTGTGTACACGTGTGTGTGTGTGTGTACACGTGTGTGTGTGTGTGTGTACACGTGTGTGTGTGTGTGTACACGTGTGTGTGTGTGTGTGTACACGTGTGTGTGTGTGTGTGTGTACACGTGTGTGTGTGTGTGTGTACACGTGTGTGTGTGTGTGTGTGTGTGTACACGTGTGTGTGTGTGTGTGTGTGTGTACACGTGTGTGTGTGTGTGTGTACACGTGTGTGTGTGTGTGTGTACACGTGTGTGTGTGTGTGTACACGTGTGTGTGTGTGTGTGTGTACACGTGTGTGTGTGTGTGTGTGTGTGTGTGTACACGTGTGTGTGTGTGTGTGTGTGTACACGTGTGTGTGTGTGTGTGTGTGTGTACACGTGTGTGTGTGTGTGTGTGTGTACACGTGTGTGTGTGTGTGTGTGTGTGTACACGTGTGTGTGTGTGTGTGTGTGTGTACACGTGTGTGTGTGTGTGTGTGTGTGTACACGTGTGTGTGTGTGTGTGTGTGTGTACACGTGTGTGTGTGTGTGTGTGTGTACACGTGTATGTGTTGAATCTTATGGTGCTGCAAGTTTTCACAGACACTTTTTACTGATTCTGGCGTAACACACAGAATTTCTTCTGAGGGTCCCAGGAGCCCAACAATGGTGGTAGTGGGCGGGGAGTTGGAGGGTGGGGGTGAGGTGTGGAGTATGTAGATTATTGGAGGGAGGAGGGAAAGAGAAGAGAAAAAAGGTGGGGGGAATTATCTAACTTAAATAGGGACCTCTTTAATACTTCTAAATGATTATTGTGTAAATGTTAACGCTTAGTTTCTACCTGGAAATATTATCAGATTTGTATTAGGATTTTACCACAAAAACCTATGCTGACACTGCAGTGCAGCACTGAAGGAGTGCTGCACTGTCAGAGGGGCTGTCTTTCTGGTGAGTTGTTAAACAGAGCCCAGTCTACCCTCTCAGGTGGATGTAAAAAATTACGTGGCAACATTTCGAAGAAGAGCAAGGGAGTTATCCAATATTTAACCCCTCAACAGGTATCGCAGAAACAGATTATCTGGGCTATTATCATATTGCTGCTTGTGGGAGCTGGTTGTGCACAAGTTGGCTGCTGCCTTTCCTACATTATCACAGCGACTGTCCTTTAAAAGTACTTCATTGGCTGTAAAGCGCTTTGGCAAGTCCTGAAGTTTGGAAAGGCTCTTTATAATCTCTCTGGAATTCCCTCCCTAAACCTCTCCTCCATATTTATCTCCTTAAGATGCACTGAAACCCCTCCCACCTTGACTAGTTTCTGGTCCCCGGCCCGAACACCTCCCTGGGTAGCTCAGTGTCAAATGTTGCGAATGCTCCTGTGAATGCCTCAGGCATTTTAATTGCAGTAACGGTGCTACATAAATACAAGTAGTTGTTGTATGTAAATGCACGTCTTTATTTCTGAAGGGCTTCATGAGTTATAATATAGAATTTCTGCAGTGTTACCTTTTTAAACAGGGAGTGTTCCAGGCTCTACAGAATTCCAGGCAAAGATGAAATGATTGAGTTGCTGACTCGGTGAAAGGGGTAAAAGTGCTTTTGTCAGCAGTTTGCCAGACTTAATTCGGGCACCTGGGGCGGAGCTGGTCCCCATGTGGAGCTGGTCCCCATGTGGAGCTGGTCCCCATGTGGAGCTGGTCCCCATGTGGAGCTGGTCCCCATGTGGAGCTGGTCCCCATGTGGAGCTTCCCTCTGGGTCCTAAGGTGGAGCTGGTCCCCATGTGGAACTTCCCTCTGGGCCCTGGGGCGGAGCTGGTCCCCATGTGGAGCTTCCCTCTGGGCCCTGGGGCGGAGCTGGTCCCCATGTGGAGCTTCCCTCTGGGCCCTGAGCAGAGCTGGTCCCCATGTGGAGCTTCCCTCTGGGCCCAGGGGCGGAGCTGGTCCCCATGTGGAGCTTCCCTCTGGGCCCAGGGGTGGAGCTGGTCCCCATGTGGAGCTTCCCTCTGGGCCCTTGGGTGGAGCTGGTCCACAGGCGGAGTTCTGAGTTCTCTCCACCCCCCCGACCCGAACCCTCCAACTATTACCTCGTATTTATGATTGACCCAAACAGTGAATGTTGGTAGGCTATTAAACATGAAGAATTGCTACCAAGGCTGATCTTGACTTTGTTCTTGGCTATTGTGGGCAAGAGAATAGAAGTCACGGCTGCAAAACTCCCTCTTTGCCTAGCCAGTCACCCTGGAATTCTACCTGTTAAAAGTTGAATATCAAACAGGAATTGAATTCCAGAACGTGTTTGTCTGTCCAGCTAATTGTCACGGCCTTCATTCCATTTAACCCCTGCCTTGAATTCTAAACGGCCCAGTTTAAAAATCAACACTATTTGCGTTGAATTTGTAGAACCCAGACAGGTCTAACAGGTCTATACTGGTGTTTGTCTGACACAGGAGCTCCCTCCCTCCCCGACTACGCCTGACCCCATCAACAAATCCGTCTATTCCTTCCCCCCTTATGTTTATCCAGCTTCCCTTGAAATGGATCTGTGCTATTTACCTCCACCATTCTCTGTGGTAGCAAGTTCCACATTCTCACCACTCTCTGGGGGAAGAAATTGCTCCCGAATTCCCTCCTTATTGGTGACTATCTTATGGCCCTTGTTCTGGTCTCCTGCACAGGTGGAAACCTTTCCTCAACATCTCCGTGTGATGATCACAAAATGGTGGCTTCCTGAGTTAAGAGTTTTAAATGGTGTTTGGACCTGACTAAATATTGTACGCTCCGCACCCACCAGAGCAGAGTCCAATGCAGTCAACCCATTAAATTTGCAGGTCAGGAAGCCTCCTCGAGGTGAGGGGATGAAAGTGTTAATTACGTAGTAACTCATTGTAAATATGGCAGTCACAAACTGAATACCTGAGCTTTTATCAGGAGTGTGCCCCATGGATTAGTGTTTCTTAATTCATAAAATCTTGCTAGGTTGCTATTGTGCCATTCATTAAAACTGATCTCTAAATTGCTACCTTGTGCATGTTAAATTTCCAGAGCTTAAGCCTCTGAGTGCAAATACTTTCCTTTCTCTCTCAGTCGAACAGGGAGGGAGCCCTGTGCTCGAAGTGCCCTCTACTCTTTCGGTATTGTGCCTTTTCATCGATCGTTTCGTGGTCCCTGGTGGCAAATTATCAAAACGTCTCTGTAAACGTGGACCCCTTGCCATGGTCCCACTCAGTGACTGGACGGAGGCCTCTGTCACCTTTTTCAAGTGGCCTTTTTGCCTGTGCTCAGTGCTCCCATTGACTATAGGAGCATCACCGGCAAGCCTGGTCCTGCCTGAGTCCCACAGTGATCCTCGGGAAATTAGGATCACGTGTGGTGTTCTGGCGAAGTGAAATGTTCGAAACACGGGGAGTAATTAAGGCAGATGTGCTCCAAGAATAATTCTGTCCCCCTTTTGAAAATCCTTAGTTTTATTTAATGCTTTGATCTTTTAAAAATATTTATTGTTAAGTAACAAAACTAATGGCAATTTGGCAAACAGCGATGGTAGGAGCACAGGAAGCTGAACATTGATGAGCTGAGATGGAACTGAACCCGTGGGAGAATCAGAACTTTTATTTAACGCCGGTAGTTGTGGTTGTGCAAGGATGGTGGAAGCAGATTCAGTAATAACTTTAAAAAGGGAATTGGATTAGTAATTGAGAGGAAAAGTTCTGTGGAGCTGCGATAAAAGTGCATGGGAAGGAGCAGAATGAGAGAGCTCTTGCAAAGAGCCAGCACAGGCACGATGGGCTGAATGGCCACCTCCTGAGCTATAAGACATTGCAGCAGCAGCACCACCACTGGCAGGAGGAGGAAATTACAATGCAACTTGGACAATTCCCATGATAGATGTGGACATTTAGAATGGGCGGGGGGTGTGGTGGGGGGGAAGTTGACACAAACCTGCATGTTGGTATTTTTAAAATATCCGATATATAATGAAAGGTTTGGTGATTTAGTTGCCAGGGAATTGAGAAGTGTTTTTGCCTTAAGAACATGATTTTTTTTTTACATATTTCCCCCATCCCTCCCAGTGCAGGTTACACTGTCCAGGGGCCATCTGCAAGTCTGAGGCCATCTCTCCCTCCCCTTATTCTCCGAGGGTGTTGACATAGGAACATAGGTCTTGGGAGCGGGAGTAGGCCTTTCAGCCCTTCGAGTCTGCTCTCCATCCAATAAGATCATGGCTGAGATGGTTGGGGTCTCAACTTCACTTTCCTGCCCCCCCCCCCCCCCCAATAACCCTTGACTCCCTTATCTATCAAAAACCTGTCCAACTCTGCCTTGAATAAATTCAATGATCCAGCCTCCACTGCTTTCGGGGGATGAGAATTCCACAGGTTAACAATAAAAGTTCTCCTCATCTCTGTCTCTTTCTTAAACTATGTCCCTGGTTCTAGTTTCTCCCACAAGTGGGAAAAAACCTCCCAGTACCTACCCTGTCAAACCCCCTCAGGATCTTAAGTGTTTCAATAAGATCACCTCTCATTCTCCTAAACTCCTGTTCAACATTTCTTCATGTCACTGCCTTCCTCTCTCCCCCCCCACCCCCTTTACCTTTACCAGCCCTGCAGCCTGGGCACAGTTCCTGGGGTATGACATAGTGAGCTGGATTTTCCCTCTGCAGTTGAGGAAGGAGGAGGTTGAGACAGTTTCAGGGTGCCAAACCCACAACATTCATTGGGATTTTGCCAGGGGTGCCCCTTCAGTTGGCATGGCGACAGGTTCTCTGCCCAATTAAGGGTGGCGGGCGGGCTCCCAAAGCTGCAGGTCCAATCAGAGGCCGTCGAGGCCTGAGAGGAGTGGCCGGCTCTAACGGAAGGTAAGCAAGAGAGAGGGAGCTTCAAAATGGAGGCGGGTCCTCTTTCAATTTTTCAAATCTTTAATTAAATTGATTAAGCAGTTGGGTCACCACAGTGGTGAAGGTGGCAGTGAGGGTTGGGGGGGGTGGGGGGGGGGTGATGTCACCAGGGTGCCCTATGGCTGCTCTTCCGCTCAAGCAGCCTACCACTGGGTACCTGCCTCCAGGCACCTAAACTGTACGGGACCCTAGAGGCTGACTGGAAATTCGGGTGTGGGATGGAGCTGGGGAGCAGGCACACCGAGCAGCGGAACACATTTTTGGCCCTGGCAGGAGCTAGAGGTCCTGCCCAGTGAATCTGTGCTGTCATATTCTGCACTCCAGGCTCCTCCTCGCCTGTACACCCTACCCGAGAATAGCTGAACTCTGGGACATGATTGTCATTTCAATCCTCTCATCCCTCTCCTTTCCCATTTCTCTATGGGAATGTCATTTACTGTGGGCATTCGGGAGGTGAATACTTGTTCTAATCAAACAGCTGCTTCACAATATTATTTTGGGGTTGGGATAGGCCATTTGGCCCATCTTTCTTCCAGCCTGATTTTAAATAGCTTATGTTTCCTTTATTAATGCCGCACAAGTGGCTCTTGAACAGGTTTAAGGTCTTTACCCAAAGCCAGAGGGTAACTTGTTGGTCACTCTACCTGAAGAGATATTCCTGACAGCTGTTCCGAATTATTCCAGCATTTTACTTTAACCTGTTCATGCACCCCCCCCCCCCCCCCCCAAAAATCCCCACAACCCTCCAAGGTCACTGTGCTTTCCCAATCCTGCTGCTTTGCAGTCCCTGATTTTAATCACTTCTGCATTGGCGGCCATGCCTTCAGCTACCTGGGCCCTAAGCTCTGGAACTCTCTCCGTAAACCTCCCTCTCTTCCTTTAAAACCCACCCCTTGGATCATCTGCCTGGTATCTCCTCACGTTTCAAACTTTATTTAATTATCCCTCCTGTGACAACGTGCCTCTGGATGTTTTTGCCATGTTAATACTCTCTTGGTGAATTAGCTAATCAGCGCATTTTATCCTTCCCTTTCCCCCCCCTTTAGCCTGCAGTTCTGGATAATCTGCTCAGTTCGATGAAGTTTGTGCTCCAAGGGATGGGAGTCCTGCGGATTAATCTAACCAACCCCAAGAATACCGTAAGAGACCTTTTTCTTCATGTTTTATATCTATTTGGCACTTTTCATGAGCTCCAGATGCAGTGTGGGACCCACTGTCATATTTTTATAAAGGTGAAAACTGGTTACAGTGGACGTCAAGGGCAGCTGCAGCTAGCGGGTTAAATATTGAGGGTGCCTAGCTGTATGATTACAATGTACTCATACGTATTGTACGTCTTATGTATAATTATAATTTAAAACAAACCTAACCGATCACAGTCAGTGTTGTGCAGCCGACATTCAGAAACCCCCCTACCTTTACTTCCTTGCAGCAAACTCTGCTACCAGATCACCTAATCCTGCTTAGACGCGACTTTCTTCTCAATGGACAGAACTGCCAGTCTGCCCCAGCCTATCTTGCGACACGCCTGTCCCTGGGCAGGTCTTTATCGTTTTTAACCTGGAAAAGCTTTGCGCCCCCTGAAGCCACTGTGACCGGGATTGTCAGCAAAGTCCTGGACGCTATAGCTGTGCTTGGGAAGGAACCGTCGATTTGTTTTAAGGACCTGAAGGGCTTGAAGTACAGGACTTGCCCCTTCAGGGATGAATTCTCATAGCACCCGACACTCTGAGCAAAGGTCGGCAGCGTCGATATCGTGAGGTTCCCTCGTGGGACTATACAGTGCCTGATTCCATGGCTCCGCTTTCTCATGTCAACGTGTCTCATTCCTCTGGGTGTCTTCACATCACACAGAAAACCAACATCGCTGACGGGTACTTGCATTTGTTCGAATGGGTGTGACCAGTGACCTGATCCACAGTGAGCAGAAAGCAATTGGTTTCTGGGGCGACTTGTCCAGCTCCTCCTCCACCTCTCTCTCGCTTCACACGTTCTCTGAGTTTAGGTTCAGCTGTTATTTCCACTGCCCCGTCCTTAGCTGAGGTAAGTCCAGTGTTCCTGTATTTCCTCAAAGTTAATGAATCCTCTTCTGTGTGCGATAGCCACATCGAGCTGCATTTCCTTGGATTGACGTGTCTTGCTCACAGTGTTTACCATAAACATGATGTCGTATCACACACCCATTGCAAACAGAAATTCAAAAATTTCACCTTTTGTAGTTGATTAAGGACCCGGCCTGACTTTTAACTTTCGAGTTGCCACATTTTCCAGCGACTTTAAACAAGGCACCCCTGAAATCACTTGTCTGGTGGCGAATTGCTTTCACACTCGCCTAATCTATGCTTCCACCTAATGCCTGACAACGGCTTTGGAGTTAGAGAGGGAGCATTCACTCTCAATATTTGCCATCTATTAGTTGAAGCTGCAAATATATTGTAAGTTTGCTGTACAACTCCAAAAGACATCATGACTTTAGATCTACACTTTGCCAGATCTCCCAATGCCAGATTTAAGTTGTGACAGGCAGCCATGTGGAGTGAAAAAGGCTCGGCGATTTGAGTAGAAGGATGTGCGCCTGTACCAACTCATTTCTGGCCCTTCATATTTGCCCCATTGTTGTATCCCTGCCTCCTACAATCAGTAACACAGAGACCAAGTCCATCCAGCCCGGCTATCAGAGCACCTGACAGCCCTTGTCCACTTTTGTCTTGAACTGGAAGAAAGTCAACAAAATTCCCCCTTCACTTCTTCAGAAGTACCGTCAACATAACCAAGCACAGGGACATCTACTCTTGGTGACTCAGGTCAGGAGGACAGTCCAAGAATAACTGCAAAGTATTTTGCCACCTTCGCCTTTTCAATAAAGTTTCTCTTCACCTGCAACACCATCATTGGGATTAGCTCATTTTGAATGTGAGGTCATGAATATAATGGTCATGGATTTCTTCGTGTTTGATGCGTTAGATATCTTCTTGCATCGTAGGATTGAATTTGGCCATCGTCTCAGTTAGTCTCAGAAAATTGAGATTGTTATGTTCATAAAGCCTTGCATTTGTTCCACGAAATTCTGAGTTATGCTCAGCTAGGTACTGCACAACTGCTCCAATACATGTCAACCGTGATTGCCAATGTTTCTTCTCCTATCCCTAATTGCCCTTGAGAAGGTGGTGGTGAGCTCCCTTCTTGAACTGCTGCAGTCTGTGTGGTGTAGGTACATCCACAGTGCTGTTAGGGAGGGAGTTCCAGGATTTTGACCAGTTATTTTCACAGGCCCTCTCGCCGCTAAAATATCTATTGTCTTGTTGTCGAATAAACCTGGCCGATTTGCTGGATCGTATGTTTATTTCTCTCTGTCTGTACTCCTCTATTGTCCTCATCACAGTGAATCTTTGCTTTATTTCGATCCATTTTGTTGTGCTTTGAATAAGCTCCTTAGATAATTTGTGAGATTGCAACCTGTCACCGAGGTGCTTCCAGTCAATGTACCTCCCTTTACTGATTTGCATTCTGTTTTTGAGCCGTATAATTCGCAGCAGAAGCCAAAAGCTGCACTGGCGTTCTTCCAGTACACCAGCCAATTCCTTTCAACCCTTTCTCCATTTGGCATTCTCCGTGTGTATGAGCCTTCTGAAAGGTTCGGATTCACATCATTCTTTGGAAAGACTTTTTTTTGTGCCTTCACGGGATGTGGGCTTCACTGGCTGGGCCATCATTTATTGTCCATTCCTAACTGCCCTTGAGAAGGTGGTGGTGAGCTGCCTTCTTGAACCGCTGCAGTCCCTGTGGTGTAGGTACACCCACAGTGCTGTTAGGGAGGGAGTTCCAGGATTTTGACCAGTTATTTTCACAGGCCCTCTCTCCCCTAAAATATCTATCATCTTGTTGTTGAATAAACCTGGCCACTTTGCTGGATAGTACATTTCTTCAGTGGAAATAGCATCGGAAGCATTGTACATCTTGCACTAAGGCCCTCTTTCTCCAGCTGTGATGGTACGTTCACTGGAGTCCGTTAATTCAGCATTTTCCTCCCTCGCCGAAACACTTATTAAAACATTTCATCTTTTCCAGCCAACCTTCCAGGGTCTTATCCCTTTCTTATCCCTTTCTTATCCCTTTCTTATCCCTTTCTTATCCCTTTCTTATCCCTGTCTTTATCCCTGTCTTTATCCCATTCTTTATCCCTTTCTTTATCCCTTTCTTTATCCCTTTCTTTATCCCTTTCTTTATCCCTTTCTTTATCCCTTTCTTAGCCTTTTCTTAGCCCTTTCTTATCCTGTTCTTATCCCTTCCTTATCCAGTTTTTATCCCTTTCTTATCCTTTTCTTATCCCTTTCTCTATCCCTTTCCTTATCCCTTTCTTATTCCTTTCTTATTCCTTTCTTAACCTTTTCTTAACCTTTTCTTAACCTTTTCTTAACCTTTTCTTAACCTTTTCTTATCCCTTCCTTATCCCTTCCTTATCCCTTCCTTATCCCTTCCTTATCCCTTCTTTATCCCTTCTTTATCCCTTCCTTATCCCTTCCTTATCCCTTTTTTATCCTTTTCTTAGTCACTTGTTATTTACTTCTTATTCAAATCTTATCCCGTTCTTATCCCGTTCTTAGCCCTTTCGTATCCCGTTCTTATCCCGTTCTTATCCCGTTCTTATCCCGTTCGTATCCCGTTCTTATCCCGTTCTTATCCCGTTCTTATCCCGTTCTTATCCCGTTCTTATCCCGTTCTTAACCCTTTCGTATCCCTTTCGTATCCCTTTCGTATCCCTTTCGCATCCCTTTCGTATCCCGTTCGTATCCCGTTCGTATCCCGTTCGTATCCCGTTCGTATCCCGTTCGTATCCCGTTCGTATCCCGTTCGTATCCCGTTCGTATCCCGTTCGTATCCCGTTCGTAATTCGTTCGTATCCCTTTCTTTATCCCTTTCTTTATCCCTTTCTTTATCCCTTTCCTTATCCCTTCCTTATCCCTTCCTTATCCCTTCCTTATCCCTTCCTTATCCCTTTTTTATCCTTTTCTTAGTCACTTGTTATTCACTTCTTATCCATTTCTTATCCCTTTCTTATCCCGTTCTTATCCCGTTCTTATCCCGTTCTTATCCCGTTCTTATCCCTTTCGTATCCCTTTCGTATCCCTTTCGTATCCCTTTCGTATCCCTTTCGTATCCCTTTATTTATCCCTTTATTTATCCCTTTCTTTATCCCTTTCTTTATCCCTTTCTTTATCCCTTTCTTTATCCCTTCCTTATCCTTTTCTTAGTCACTTGTTATTCACTTCTTGTCCATTTTTATCCCGTTCGTATCCCGTTCGTATCCCGTTCGTATCCCGTTCGTATCCCGTTCGTATCCCATTCGTATCCCGTTCGTATCCCGTTCGTATCCCGTTCGTATCCCGTTCGTATCCCGTTCGTATCCCTTTCTTTATCCCTTTCTTATCCCTTTCTTATCCCTTTCTTTATCCCTTTCTTTATCCCTTTCTTATCCCTTTCTTATCCCTTTCTTATCCCTTTCTTATCCCTTTCTTATCCCTTTCTTATCCCTTCCTTATCCCTTTTTTATCCTTTTCTTAGTCACTTGTTATTCACTTCTTGTCCATTTCTTATCCCTTTCTTATCAATTTCTTAACCCTTTCTTATCGCTTTCTGATCCCGTTCTGATCCCGTTCTGATCCCGTTCTGATCCCGTTCTGATCCCGTTCTGATCCCGTTCTGATGCCTTTCTTATCCCTTTCTTATCCCTTTCTTATCCCTTTCTTATCCTTTTCTTATCCCGTTCGTATCCCGTTCGTATCCCGTTCGTATCCCGTTCGTATCCCGTTCGTATCCCGTTCGTATCCCGTTCGTATCCCGTTCGTATCCCGATCGTATCCCGTTCGTATCCCGTTCGTATCCCTTTCTTTATCCCTTTCTTTATCCCTTTCTTTATCCCTTTCTTTATCCCTTTCTTTATCCCTTTCTTTATCCCTTCCTTATCCCTTTTTTATCCTTTTCTTAGTCACTTGTTATTTACTTCTTATTCAAATCTTATCCCTTTCTTATCCCTTTCTTATCCCGTTCTTATCCCGTTCTTAGCCCTTTCGTATCCCGTTCTTATCCCGTTCTTATCCCCTTCTTAGCCCTTTCGTATCCCGTTCTTATCCCGTTCTTATCCCGTTCTTATCCCGTTCTTATCCCGTTCTTATCCCGTTCTTATCCCGTTCTTATCCCGTTCTTATCCCTTTCGTATCCCGTTCTTATCCCTTTCGTATCCCGTTCTTATCCCGTTCTTAACCCTTTCGTATCCCGTTCTTAACCCTTTCGTATCCCGTTCTTAACCCGTTCGTATCCCGTTCGTATCCCGTTCGTATCCCGTTCGTATCCCGTTCGTATCCCGTTCGTATCCCGTTCGTATCCCGTTCGTATCCCGTTCGTATCCCTTTCCTTATCCCTTTCCTTATCCCTTTCCTTATCCCTTTCCTTATCCCTTTCCTTATCCCTTTCCTTATCCCTTCCTTATCCCTTCCTTATCCCTTCCTTATCCCTTCCTTATCCCTTTTTTATCCTTTTCTTAGTCACTTGTTATTCACTTCTTGTCCATTTCTTATCCCTTTCTTATCCCTTTCTTATCCCGTTCTTATCCCGTTCTTATCCCGTTCTTATCCCGTTCTTATCCCGTTCTTATCCCGTTCTTATCCCGTTCTTATCCCGTTCTTATCCCGTTCTTATCCCGTTCTTATCCCTTTCTTATCCCTTTCGTATCCCGTTCTTATCCCGTTCTTATCCCGTTCTTATCCCGTTCTTATCCCGTTCTTATCCCGTTCTTATCCCGTTCTTATCCCGTTCTTATCCCGTTCTTATCCCGTTCTTATCCCTTTCTTATCCCGTTCTTATCCCGTACTTATCCCTTTCGTATCCCGTTCTTATCCCTTTCGTATCCCGTTCTTATCCCTTTCGTATCCCGTTCTTATCCCTTTCGTATCCCGTTCTTATCCCTTTCATATCCCGTTCTTATCCCTTTCTTATCCCTTTCTTATCCCTTTCTTATCCCTTTCTTATCCCTTTCGTATCCCTTTCGTATCCCTTTCGTATCCCTTTCGTATCCCTTTCGTATCCCTTTCGTATCCCTTTCGTATCCTGTTCTTATGCTGTTCTTATGCTGTTCTTATGCTGTTCTTATGCTGTTCTTATCCCGTTCTTATCCCGTTCTTATCCCGTTCTTATCCCGTTCTTATCCCGTTCTTATCCCGTTCTTATCCCGTTCTTATCCCGTTCGTATCCCGTTTGTATCCCGTTTGTATCCCGTTCGTATCCCGTTCGTATCCCGTTCGTATCCCGTTCGTATCCCGTTCGTATCCCGTTCGTATCCCGTTCGTATCCCGTTCGTATCCCTTTCTTTATCCCTTTCTTATCCCTTCCTTATCCCTTCCTTATCCCTTTTTTATCCTTTTCTTAGTCACTTGTTATTCACTTCTTGTCCATTTCTTGTCCATTTCTTGTCCATTTCTTATCCCTTTCGTATTCCTTTCGTATCCCTTTCGTATCCCTTTCGTATCCCTTTCGTATCCTGTTCTTATGCTGTTCTTATGCTGTTCTTATGCTGTTCTTATGCTGTTCTTATGCTGTTCTTATGCTGTTCTTATGCTGTTCTTATGCTGTTCTTATGCTGTTCTTATGCCGTTCTTATGCCGTTCTTATGCCGTTCTTATGCCGTTCTTATCCCGTTCTTATCCCGTTCTTATCCCGTTCTTATCCCGTTCTTATCCCGTTCTTATCCCGTTCGTATCCCGTTCGTATCCCGTTCGTATCCCGTTCGTATCCCGTTCGTATCCCGTTCGTATCCCGTTCGTATCCCGTTCGTATCCCGTTCTTATCCCGTTCTTATCCCGTTCTTATCCCGTTCGTATCCCGTTCGTATCCCTTTCTTTATCCCTTTCTTTATCCCTTTCTTTATCCCTTTCTTTATCCCTTTCTTTATCCCTTCCTTATCCCTTTTTTATCCTTTTCTTAGTCACTTGTTATTTACTTCTTATTCAAAACTTATCCCTTTCTTATCCCGTTCTTATCCCGTTCTTAGCCCTTTCGTATCCCGTTCTTATCCCGTTCTTATCCCGTTCTTATCCCGTTCTTATCCCGTTCTTATCCCGTTCGTATCCCGTTCTTATCCCGTTCTTATCCCGTTCTTATCCCGTTCGTATCCCGTTCGTATCCCGTTCGTATCCCGTTCGTATCCCGTTCGTATCCCGTTCGTATCCCGTTCGTATCCCGTTCTTATCCCGTTCTTATCCCGTTCTTATCCCGTTCTTATCCCGTTCGTATCCCGTTCGTATCCCTTTCTTTATCCCTTTCTTTATCCCTTTCTTTATCCCTTTCTTTATCCCTTTCTTTATCCCTTTCTTTATCCCTTCCTTATCCCTTTTTTATCCTTTTCTTAGTCACTTGTTATTTACTTCTTATTCAAAACTTATCCCTTTCTTATCCCGTTCTTATCCCGTTCTTAGCCCTTTCGTATCCCGTTCTTATCCCGTTCTTATCCCGTTCTTATCCCGTTCTTATCCCGTTCTTATCCCGTTCTTAGCCCTTTCGTATCCCGTTCTTATCCCGTTCTTATCCCGTTCTTATCCCGTTCTTATCCCGTTCTTATCCCGTTCTTATCCCGTTCTTATCCCTTTCTTATCCCTTTCTTATCCTGTTCTTATCCTGTTCTTATCCTGTTCTTATCCCGTTCTTATCCCGTTCTTATCCCGTTCTTATCCCGTTCTTATCCCGTTCTTATCCCTTTCGTATCCCGTTCTTATCCCGTTCTTATCCCGTTCTTATCCCGTTCTTATCCCGTTCTTATCCCTTTCGTATCCCATTCTTATCCCTTTCGTATCCCGTTCTTATCCCGTTCTTATCCCGTTCTTATCCCGTTCTTATCCCTTTCGTATCCCTTTCGTATCCCTTTCGTATCCCTTTCGTATCCCTTTCGTATCCCTTTCGTATCCTGTTCTTATGCTGTTCTTATGCTGTTCTTATGCTGTTCTTATGCTGTTCTTATGCTGTTCTTATGCTGTTCTTATGCTGTTCTTATGCTGTTCTTATGCTGTTCTTATGCTGTTCTTATCCCGTTCTTATCCCGTTCTTATCCCGTTCTTATCCCGTTCTTATCCCGTTCTTATCCCGTTCTTATCCCTTTCGTATCCCTTTCGTATCCCTTTCGTATCCCTTTCGTATCCTGTTCTTATGCTGTTCTTATGCTGTTCTTATGCTGTTCTTATGCTGTTCTTATGCTGTTCTTATGCTGTTCTTATGCTGTTCTTATGCTGTTCTTATGCTGTTCTTATGCTGTTCTTATCCCGTTCTTATCCCGTTCTTATCCCGTTCTTATCCCGTTCTTATCCCGTTCTTATCCCGTTCTTATCCCGTTCTTATCCCTTTCGTATCCCTTTCGTATCCCTTTCGTATCCTGTTCTTATGCTGTTCTTATGCTGTTCTTATGCTGTTCTTATGCTGTTCTTATGCTGTTCTTATGCTGTTCTTATGCTGTTCTTATGCTGTTCTTATGCTGTTCTTATGCTGTTCTTATGCTGTTCTTATGCCGTTCTTATGCCGTTCTTATCCCGTTCTTATCCCGTTCTTATCCCGTTCTTATCCCGTTCTTATCCCGTTCTTATCCCGTTCTTATCCCGTTCGTATCCCGTTCGTATCCCGTTCGTATCCCGTTCGTATCCCGTTCGTATCCCGTTCGTATCCCTTTCTTTATCCCTTTCTTATCCCTTTCTTATCCCTTTCTTATCCCTTCCTTATCCCTTCCTTATCCCTTCCTTATCCATTCCTTATCCCTTCCTTATCCCTTCCTTATCCCTTCCTTATCCCTTCCTTATCCCTTTTTTATCCTTTTCTTAGTCACTTTGTTATTCACTTCTTGTCCATTTCTTATCCCTTTCTTATCCCTTTCCTATCCCTTTCGTATCCCTTTCGTATCCCTTTCATATCCCTTTCGTATCCTGTTCTTATGCTGTTCTTATGCTGTTCTTATGCTGTTCTTATGCTGTTCTTATGCTGTTCTTATGCTGTTCTTATGCTGTTCTTATGCTGTTCTTATCCCGTTCTTATCCCGTTCTTATCCCGTTCTTATCCCGTTCTTATCCCGTTCTTATCCCGTTCTTATCCCGTTCTTATCCCGTTCTTATCCCGTTCGTATCCCGTTCGTATCCCGTTCGTATCCCGTTCGTATCCCGTTCGTATCCCGTTCGTATCCCGTTCGTATCCCGTTCGTATCCCGTTCGTATCCCGTTCGTATCCCGTTCGTATCCCTTTCTTTATCCCTTTCTTTATCCCTTTCTTTATCCCTTTCTTTATCCCTTTCTTTATCCCTTTCTTATCCCTTTTTTATCCTTTTCTTAGTCACTTGTTATTCACTTCTTGTCCATTTCTTATCCCTTTCTTATCAATTTCTTAACCCTTTCTTATCGCTTTCTGATCCCGTTCTGATCCCGTTCTGATCCCGTTCTGATCCCGTTCTGATCCCGTTCTGATCCCGTTCTGATCCCGTTCTGATCCCGTTCTGATCCCGTTCTGATCCTGTTCTGATCCCTTTCTGATCCCTTTCTGATCCCTTTCTGATCCCTTTCGTATCCCTTTCGTATCCCTTTCGTATCCCTTTCGTATCCCTTTCGTATCCCTTTCGTATCCCGTTCGTATCCCGTTCGTATCCCGTTCGTATCCCGTTCGTATCCCGTTCGTATCCCTTTCGTATCCCTTTCGTATCCCGTTCGTATCCCGTTCGTATCCCGTTCGTATCCCGTTCGTATCCCGTTCGTATCCCGTTCGTATCCCGTTCGTATCCCGTTCGTATCCCGTTCGTATCCCGTTCTTATCCTTTTCTTTATCCCTTCTTATCCCTTTCTCATCCCTTTCTTATCAATTTCTTAACCCTTTCTTAACCCTTTCTTAACCCTTTCTTAACCCTTTCTTAACCCTTTCTTATCCCTTTCGTATCCCTTTCGTATTCCTTTCGTATCCCTTTCGTATCCCTTTCGTATCCCTTTCGTATCCCTTTCGTATCCCTTTCGTATCCCTTTCGTATCCCGTTCTTTATCCCGTTCTTTATCCCGTTCTTTATCCCGTTCTTTATCCCGTTCTTTATCCCGTTCTTTATCCCGTTCTTTATCCCGTTCTTTATCCCGTTCTTTATCCCTTTCTTTATCCCTTTCTTTATCCTTTTCTTAGTCACTTCTTGTTCCTTTCTTGTTCCTTTCTTGTCCCTTTCTTGTCCCTTTCTTGTCCCTTTCTTGTCCCTTTCTTGTCCCTTTCTTGTCCCTTTCTTGTCCCTTTCTTGTCCCTTTCTTGTCACTT
Source organism: Carcharodon carcharias (assembly GCF_017639515.1). Lineage (NCBI taxonomy): Eukaryota > Metazoa > Chordata > Chondrichthyes > Lamniformes > Lamnidae > Carcharodon > Carcharodon carcharias. Next base: position 55,329,469 of record NC_054488.1, read on the forward strand.
TCTTATCAATTTCTTAACCCTTTCTGATCCCGTTCTGATCCCGTTCTGATCCCGTTCTGATCCCGTTCTGTTCCCGTTCTGATCCTTTTCTAATCCTTCTCTAATCCCTTTCTAATCCCTTTCTAATCCCTTTCTAATCCCTTTCTAATCCCTTTCTAATCCCTTTCTAATCCCTTTCTAATCCCTTTCTTAATCCCTTTCTTAATCCCTTTCTTATCCCTTTCTTATCCTTTTCTTAGTCACTTGTTATTCACTTCTTGTCCATTTCGTATCCCGTTCGTATCCCGTTCGTATCCCGTTCGTATCCCGTTCGTATCCCGTTCGTATCCCGTTCGTATCCCGTTCGTATCCCGTTCGTATCCCGTTCGTATTGTTTTCTTATCCCTTTCTTTCTCCCTTTCTTTCTCCCTTTCTTTCTCCCTTTCTTTCTCCCTTTCTTTCTCCCTTTCTTTCTCCCTTTCTTTCTCCCTTTCTTTCTCCCTTTCTTTCTCCCTTTCTTTCTCCCTTTCTTTCTCCCTTTTTTATCCTTTTCTTAGTCACTTGTTATTTACTTCTTATTCAAATCTTATCCCGTTCTTATCCCGTTCTTATCCCTTTCTTATCCCGTTCTTATCCCATTCTTATCCCGTTCTTATCTCTTTCTTATCCCTTTCTTATCCCTTTCTTATCCCTTTCTTATCCCGTTCTTATCCCGTTCTTATCCCGTTCTTATCCCTTTCTTATCCCGTTCTTATCCCGTGCTTATCCCGTGCTTATCCCGTGCTTATCCCGTGCTTATCTCGTGCTTATCCCGTGCTTATCCCGTGCTTATCCCGTTCTTATCCCGTTCTTAACCCTTTCTTAACCCTTTCTTAACCCTTTCTTAACCCTTTCTTAACCCTTTCTTATCCCTTTCTTATCCCTTTCTTTATCCCTTTCTTTATCCCTTCCTTATCCCTTTTTTATCCTTTTCTTAGTCACCTGTTATTCACTTCTTGTCCATTTCTTATCCTGTTTGTATCCCGTTTGTATCCCGTTTGTATCCCGTTTGTATCCCGTTTGTATCCCGTTTGTATCCCGTTTGTATCCCGTTTGTATCCCGTTTGTATCCCGTTTGTATCCCGTTTGTATCTTGTTCGTATCCCTTTCTTTATCCCTTTCTTTATCCCTTTCTTTATCCCTTTCTTTATCCCTTTCTTTATCCCTTTCTTTATCCTTTTCTTATCACTTTCTTATCCCTTTCTTATCCCTTTCTTATCCCTTTCTTATCCCTTTCTTATCCCTTTCTTATCCCTTTCTTATCCCTTCCTTATCTCTTCCTTATCCCTTTTTTATCCCTTTCTTAGTCACTTGTTATTCACTTCTTGTCCATTTCTTATCCCTTTCTTATCAATTTCTTAACCCGTTCTGATCCCGTTCTGATCCCGTTCTGATCCCGTTCTGATCCCGTTCTGATCCCGTTCTGATCCCGTTCTGATCCCGTTCTGATCCCGTTCTGATCACTTTCTTATCCCTTTCTTATCCCTTTCTTATCCCGTTCTGATCCCTTTCTTATCCCTTTCTTATCCCTTTCTTATCCTTTTCGTATCCCTTTCGTATCCCTTTCGTATCCCTTTCGTATCCCTTTCGTATCCCTTTCGTATCCCGTTCTTATCCCGTTCTTATCCCGTTCTTATCCCGTTCTTATCCCGTTCTTATCCCGTTCTTATCCCGTTCTTATCCCGTTCTTATCCTTTTCTTTATCCCGTTCTTATCCTTTTCTTTATCCCTTCTTAACCCTTTCTTAACCCTTTCTTAACCCTTTCTTAACCCTTTCTTAACCCTTTCTTATCCCTTTCTTATCCCTTTCTTATCCCTTTCTTATCCCGTTCTGATCCCGTTCTGATCCCGTTCTGATCCCGTTCTGATCCCGTTCTGATCCCGTTCTGATCCCGTTCTGATCCCGTTCTGATCCCGTTCTGATCCCGTTCTGATCCCGTTCTGATCCCTTTTTTATCCCTTTTTTATCCCTTTTTTATCCCTTTTTTATCCCTTTCTTATTCATGTCTTATCCCATTCTTATCCCGTTCTTATCCTTTTCTTATTCATTTCTTATCCCTTTCTTATTCATGTCTTATCCCGTACTTATCCTTTTCGTGTCCCTTTCGTGTCCCTTTCGTGTCCCTTTCGTGTCCCTTTCGTGTCCCTTTCGTGTCCCTTTCGTGTCCCTTTCGTGTCCCTTTCTCGTCCCTTTCTCGTCCCTTTCTCGTCCCTTTCTCGTCCCTTTCTCGTCCCTTTCTCGTCCCTTTCTCGTCCCTTTCTCGTCCCTTTCTTATTCATGTCTCATCCCTTTCTCGTCCCTTTCTCGTCCCTTTCTCGTCCCTTTCTCGTCCCTTTCTCGTCCCTTTCTCGTCCCTTTCTCGTCCCTTTCTCGTCCCTTTCTCGTCCCTTTCTTATTCATGTCTTATCCCTTTCTGGTCCCTTTCTGGTCCCTTTCTGGTCCCTTTCTGGTCCCTTTCTGGTCCCTTTCTGGTCCCTTTCTGGTCCCTTTCTGGTCCCTTTCTCGTCCCTTTCTCGTCCCTTTCTCGTCCCTTTCTCGTCCCTTTCTCGTCCCTTTCTCGTCCCTTTCTCGTCCCTTTCTTATTCATGTCTTATCCCTTTCTGGTCCCTTTCTGGTCCCTTTCTGGTCCCTTTCTGGTCCCTTTCTGGTCCCTTTCTGGTCCCTTTCTCGTCCCTTTCTCGTCCCTTTCTCGTCCCTTTCTCGTCCCTTTCTCGTCCCTTTCTTATTCATGTCTTATCCCTTTCTTATCCTTTTCTTATCCTTTTCTTATCCTTTTCTTATCCTTTTCTGATCCCTTTCTTGTCCCTTTCTTGTCCCTTTCTTGTCACTTTCTCGTCCCTTTTCTTATCTCTTTCTTATCCCTTTCTTATCCATTTCTGATCCCTTTCTTATCCATTTCTGATTCCTTTCTTATCCATTTCTTATCCCTTGTCCCTTTCTTGTCCCTTTCTTGTCCCTTTCTTGTCCCTTTCTTGTCCCTTTCTTGTCCCTTTCTTGTCCCTTTCTTGTCCCTTTCTTGTCCCTTTCTCGTCCCTTTCTTGTCACTTTCTCGTCCCTTTTCTTATCTCTTTCTTATCCCTTTCTTATCCATTTCTGATCCCTTTCTTATCCATTTCTGATTCCTTTCTTGTCCCTTTCTTGTCCCTTTCTTGTCCCTTTCTTGTCCCTTTCTTGTCCCTTTCTTGTCCCTTTCTTGTCCCTTTCTTGTCCCTTTCTTGTCCCTTCCTTGTCCCTTTCTTGTCCCTCTCTTGTCCCTTTCTTATGAATAAGAAGAGGATTTCTTATCCATTTTTTATCCCTTTCTTGTCCCTTTCTTATCCATTTTTTATCTCTTTCTTGTCCCTTTCTTGTCACTTTCTTATCCTCGTATTCATTTCTTATCCATTTCTTATCCCTTATCCCGTTCTTATCCCGTTCTTATCCCGTTCTTATCCCGTTCTTATCCTTTTCTTATCCTTTTCTTATCCCTTTCTTATCCCTTTCTTATCCACGTCTTATCCCTTCTTATCCATTTCTTATCCACGTCTTATCCGTTTCTTATCCGTTTCTTATCCGTTTCTTATCCGTTTCTTATCCCGTTCTTATCCCGTTCTTAACCCGTTCTTATCCCGTTCTTATCCCGTTCTTATCCCGTTCTTATCCCGTTCTTATCCCGTTCTTTTCCTGTTCTTTTCCTGTTCTTATCCCGTTCTTATCCCGTTCTTATCCCGTTCTTATCCCATTCTTGTCCCTTTTTCGTCCCTTTTTCGTCCATTTCTCGTCATTTTCTTCTCCCTATCTTATCCATTTCTTATCCATGTCTTATCCCTTTCTTATCCCTTTCTTATCCCTTTCTTATCCCTTTCTTATCCCTTTCTTATCCCTTTCTTATCCCTTTCTTATCCCTTTCTTATCCCTTTCTTATCCCTCTCTGGTCCCGTTCTCGTCCCGTTCTCGTCCCGTTCTCGTCCCGTTCTCGTCCCGTTCTCGTCCCGTTCTTATCCATTTCTTATCCCGTTCTTATCCATTTCTTATCCCGTACTTATCCCGTACTTATCCCGTTCTTATCCTCTTCTCATCCCTTTCCTATCCCTTTCCTATCCCTTTCCTATCCCGTTCCTATCCCGTTCTTATCCCGTTCTTATCCCGTTCTTATCCCGTTCTTATCCCGTTCTTATCCCGTGTTTATCCCGTGTTTATCCCGTGTTTATCCCGTGTTTATCCCGTTCTTATCCCGTTCTTATCCCGTTCTTATCCCGTTCTTATCCCTTCCTTATCCCTTCCTTATCCCTTCCTTATCCCTTCCTTATCCCTTCCTTATCCCTTCCTTATCCCTTTTTTATCCTTTTCTTAGTCACTTCTTATTCACTTCTTATCGCTTTCTTATCGCTTTCTTATCCCTTTCTTATTCCTTTCTTATTCCTTTCTTATCCCTTTCTTCTCCCTTTCTTATCCCTTTCTTATCGCTTTCTTATCGCTTTCTTATCCCTTTCTTATTCCTTTCTTATTCCTTTCTTATCCCTTTCTTCTCCCTTTCTTATCCCTTTCTTATCCCTTTCTTATCCCTTTCTTATCCCTTTCTCATCCATTTCTTATTCACGTCTTATCCATTTCTTATCCATTTCTTATTCACGTGTTATCCCTTCCTTATCCCTTCCTTATCCCTTCCTTATCCCTTCCTTATCCCTTTCTTATCCCCTTCTGATCCCCTTCTGATCCCGTTCTTATCCCTTTCTTATCCCTTTCTTATCCCTTTCTTATTCTTTTTTATCCCTTTCTTATCCCTTTCATATCCCTCTCTCGTCCCTCTCTCGTCCCTTTCTTATCCATTTTTTAATCCCTTTCTCGTCCCTTTCTCGTCCCTTTCTCGTCCCTTTCTCGTCCCTTTCTCGTCCCTTTCTCGTCCCTTTCTCGTCCCTTTCTCGTCGCTTTCTCGTCGCTTTCTCGTCCCTTTCTCGTCCCTTTCTCGTCCCTTTCTCGTCCCTTTCTCGTCCCTTTCTCGTCCCTTTCTCGTCCCTTTCTCGTCCCTTTCCTTATCCTTCTCATATCTCTTTCTTATCCCTTTCTTCTCCCTTTCTTGTCCCTTTCTCGTCCCTTTCTCGTCCCTTTCTCGTCCCTTTCTCGTCCCTTTCTCGTCCCTTTCTCGTCCCTTTCTCGTCCCTTTCTCGTCCCTTTCTCGTCCCTTTCTTATTCATGTCTCATCCCTTTCTCGTCCCTTTCTCGTCCCTTTCTCGTCCCTTTCTCGTCCCTTTCTCGTCCCTTTCTCGTCCCTTTCTCATCCCTGTCTTATTCATGTCTTATTCATGTCTTATTCATGTCGTATCCCTTTGTTATCCTCTTCTTATCCTCTTCTAATCCCCTTCTTATCCTTTTCTTATCCTTTTCTTATCCTTTTCTTATCCCTTTCTTTTCCCTTTCTTAACCCTTTCTTGTCCATATCTTATCCCTGTCTTATCCCTGTCTTATCCCTGTCTTATCCCTGTCTTATCTCTTTCTTATCTCTTTCTTATCCCTTTCGTATCCATTTCTTATCCCTTTCTTATCCCTTTCTTATCCCTTTCT